>NC_133368.1:35270055-35570055 GCF_049309525.1 Garra rufa | reverse complement strand
GATGACCTATTTTCTGAAAATCTAGTTTGCTGCTTGTGGTAGTTTCAGTCTGGCCAGCAGGGGGTGTAAACACCTTCCTCAATCATGAATTTGACCTCATTTATAGGGGTGGTAGCGCAATCTGCCGGCCACTTTGAGCCTGGCAGGATACGCTACCCCTCCGTTAGATCAGATCAGCTTTCTTAAGTTGCCCTAAGCAAGTTCAAGTGTTGAATGCAGTAGTCAGAGTCTGGTTACTCACTGAAGCTAAGAAGGCTCAAGCTTAGTCAATATGTGGATTGGAGACCCTTTGTGGAAATCTAGTTTGCTGCTGGAGGTAGTTTTAGTTCAACCAGCAGGGCGTGCTCGTTTTCTGACGTACAATGTGGTTCCAAAACTTCGGACAGCGATAAATAGTGACTTTTTAATAAAGCCTTAAACCGGCACCCGTAAAGAGGAGCATCCGTCTGATGAGGCATCAAACTGGCCTCCTGACCTGTGGTCATGAATTCCCCACCTTAATTATGACTTTGATATCATTTATTGAGGTGGTAGCGGATACTGCCAGCTATATTGAGCCGGTCAGGATGCGCTATTTTCTGAAAATCTAGTTTGCTGCTTGTGGTAGTTTCAGTCTGGCCAACAGGGGGTGAAATCACCTTCCTCAATCATGAATTTGACCTCATTTATAGGGGTGGTAGCGCAATCTGCCGGCCACTTTGAGCCTGGCAGGATACGCTACCCCTCCGTTAGATCAGATCAGCTTTCTTAAGTTACCCCCAGCAAGTTCAAGTGTTGAAAGCAGTAGTCAGAGTCTGGTTGCTCATTGAAGCTAAGCAGTCTCAAGCTTGGTCAATATGTGGATGGGAGACCCTTTGAGGAAATGTAGTTTGCTGCTGGAGGTAGTTTTAGTCCAACCAGCAGAGGGGTGCTCATTTTCTGACATGTACAATGTGGTTCCAAAACTTCGGACTGCGAAAAATAGTGACTTTTTAATGAAGCCTTAAACCGGCAACCGTAAAGAGGAGCATCCGTCTGATGAGGCATCAAATTGGCCTCCTGACCTTCTGTGGTCATGAATTCCCCACCTTAATTATGACTTTGATATCATTCATTGAGGTGGTAGTGCATACTGTCAGCTATATTAAGCCGGTCAGGATGCCCTATTTTCTGAAAATCTAGTTTGCTGCTTGTGGTAGTTTCAGTCTGGCCAGCAGAGGGTGTAATCAGCTTCCTCAATCATGAATTTGACCTCATTTATAGGGGTGGTAGCGCAATCTGCCGGCCACTTTGAGCCTGGCAGGATACGCTACCCCTCCGTTAGATCAGATCAGCTTTCTTAAGTTACCCCCAGCAAGTTCAAGTGTTGAATGCAGTACTCAGATTCTGGTTGCTCACTGAAGCTAAGCAGTCTCAAGCTTGGTCAATATATGGATGGGAGACTCTTTGTGGAAATCTAGTTTGCTGCTGGAGGTAGTTTTAGTCCAACCAGCAGGGCGTGCTCGTTTTCAGACATGTAAAATGTGGTTCCAAAACTTCGGACTGCGAAAAATGGTGACTTTTTAATGAAGCCTTAAACCGGCACCCGTAAAGAGGAGCATCCGTCTGATGAGGCATCAAACTGGCCTCCTGACCTTCTGTGGTCATAAATTCCCCACCTTAATTATGACTTTAATATCATTCATTGAGGTGGTAGTGCATACTGCCAGCTATATTGAGCCGGTCAGGATGCCCTATTTTCTGAAAATCTAGTTTGCTGCTTGTGGTAGTTTCAGTCTGGCCAGCAGGGGGTGTAAACACCTTCCTCAATCATGAATTTGACCTCATTTATAGGGGTGGTAGCGCAATCTGCCGGCCACTTTGAGCCTGGCAGGATACGCTACCCCTCCGTTAGATCAGATCAGCTTTCTTAAGTTGCCCCAAGCAAGTTCAATTGTTGAATGCAGTAGTCAGAGTCTGGTTGCTTATTGAAGCTAGGCAGGCTCAAGCTGGGTCAGTATGTGGATGGGAGACCCTTTGTGGAAATATAGTTTGCTGCTGGAGGTAGTTTTAGTCCAACCAGCAGGGGGTGCACGTTTTCTGACATGTACAATGTGGTTCCAAAACTTCGGACTGCGAAAAATAGTGACTTTTTAATGAAGCCTTAAACCGGCAACCGTAAAGAGGAGCATCCGTCTGATGAGGCATCAAACTGGCCTCCTGACCTTCTGTGGTCATAAATTCCCCACCTTAATTATGACTTTGATATCATTCATTGAGGTGGTAGTGCATACTGCCAGCTATATTGAGCCGGTCAGGATGCCCTATTTTCTGAAAATCTAGTTTGCTGCTTGTGGTAGTTTCAGTCTGGCCAGCAGGGGGTGCAAACACCTTCCTCAATCATGAATTTGACCTCATTTATAGGGGTGGTAGCGCAATCTGCCGGCCACTTTGAGGCTGGCAGGATACGCTACCCCTCCGTTAGATCAGATCAGCTTTCTTAAGTTGCCCTAAGCAAGTTCAAGTGTTGAATGCAGTAGTCAGAGTCTGGTTACTCACTGAAGCTAAGAAGGCTCAAGCTTAGTCAATATGTGGATTGGAGACCCTTTGTGGAAATCTAGTTTGCTGCTGGAGGTAGTTTTAGTTCAACCAGCAGGGCGTGCTCGTTTTCTGACGTACAATGTGGTTCCAAAACTTCGGACAGCGATAAATAGTGACTTTTTAATGAAGCCTTAAACCGGCACCCGTAAAGAGGAGCATCCGTCTGATGAGGCATCAAACTGGCCTCCTGACCTGTGGTCATGAATTCCCCACCTTAATTATGACTTTGATATCATTTATTGAGGTGGTAGCGGATACTGCCAGCTATATTGAGCCGGTCAGAATGCGCTATTTTCAGAAAATCTAGTTTGCTGCTTGTGGTAGTTTCAGTCTGACCAGCAGGGGGTGTAATCACCTTCCTCAATCATGAATTTGACCTCATTTATAGGGGTGGTAGTGCAATCTGCCGGCCACTTTGAGTCTGGCAGGATACGCTACCCCTCCGTTAGATCAGATCAGCTTTCTTAAGTTGCCCCAAGCAAGTTCAATTGTTGAATGCAGTAGTCAGAGTCTGGTTGCTCACTGAAACTAAACAGGCTCAAGCTTGGTCAATATGTGGATGGAAGACCCTTTGTGGAAATATAGTTTGCTGCTGGAGGTAGTTTTAGTCCAACCACCAGGGCGTGCTCGTTTTCTGACATGTACAATGTGGTTCCAAAACTTCGGACTGCGAAAAATAGTGACTTTTTAATGAAGCCTTAAACCAGCAACCGTAAAGAGCAGCATCCGTCTGATGAGGCATCAAACTGGCCTCCTGACCTTCTGTGGTCATAAATTCCCCACCTTAATTATGACTTTGATATCATTCATTGAGGTGGTAGTGCATACTGCCAGCTATATTGAGCCGGTCAGGATGCCCTATTTGCTGAAAATCTAGTTTGCTGCTTGTGGTAGTTTCAGTCTGGCCAGCAGGGCGTGTAAACACCTTCCTCAATCATGAATTTGACCTCATTTATAGGGGTGGTAGCGCAATCTGCCGGCCACTTTGAGCCTGGCAGGATACGCTACCCCTCCGTTAGATCAGATCAGCTTTCTTAAGTTGCCCTAAGCAAGTTCAAGTGTTGAATGCAGTAGTCAGAGTCTGGTTGCTCACTGAAGCTAAGAAGGCTCAAGCTTAGTCAATATGTGGATTGGAGACCCTTTGAGGAAATGTAGTTTGCTGCTGGAGGTAGTTTTAGTCCAACCAGCAGAGGGGTGCTCATTTTCTGACATGTACAATGTGGTTCCAAAACTTCGGACTGCGAAAAATAGTGACTTTTTAATGAAGCCTTAAACCGGCAACCGTAAAGAGGAGCATCCGTCTGATGAGGCATCAAATTGGCCTCCTGACCTTCTGTGGTCATGAATTCCCCACCTTAATTATGACTTTGATATCATTCATTGAGGTGGTAGTGCATACTGTCAGCTATATTAAGCCGGTCAGGATGCCCTATTTTCTGAAAATCTAGTTTGCTGCTTGTGGTAGTTTCAGTCTGGCCAGCAGGGGGTGTAATCAGCTTCCTCAATCATGAATTTGACCTCATTTATAGGGGTGGTAGCGCAATCTGCCGGCCACTTTGAGCCTGGCAGGATACGCTACCCCTCCGTTAGATCAGATCAGCTTTCTTAAGTTACCCCCAGCAAGTTCAAGTGTTGAATGCAGTGCTCAGATTCTGGTTGCTCACTGAAGCTAAGCAGTCTCAAGCTTGGTCAATATGTGGATGGGAGACTCTTTGTGGAAATCTAGTTTGCTGCTGGAGGTAGTTTTAGTCCAACCAGCAGGGCGTGCTCGTTTTCAGACATGTAAAATGTGGTTCCAAAACTTCGGACTGCGAAAAATGGTGACTTTTTAATGAAGCCTTAAACCGGCACCCGTAAAGAGGAGCATCCGTCTGATGAGGCATCAAACTGGCCTCCTGACCTTCTGTGGTCATAAATTCCCCACCTTAATTATGACTTTAATATCATTCATTGAGGTGGTAGTGCATACTGCCAGCTATATTGAGCCGGTCAGGATGCCCTATTTTCTGAAAATCTAGTTTGCTGCTTGTGGTAGTTTCAGTCTGGCCAGCAGGGGGTGTAAACACCTTCCTCAATCATGAATTTGACCTCATTTATAGGGGTGGTAGCGCAATCTGCCGGCCACTTTGAGCCTGGCAGGATACGCTACCCCTCCGTTAGATCAGATCAGCTTTCTTAAGTTGCCCTAAGCAAGTTCAAGTGTTGAATGCAGTAGTCAGAGTCTGGTTACTCACTGAAGCTAAGAACGCTCAAGCTTAGTCAATATGTGGATGGGAGACCCTTTGAGGAAATGTAGTTTGCTGCTGGAGGTAGTTTTAGTCCAACCAGCAGAGGGGTGCTCATTTTCTGACATGTACAATGTGGTTCCAAAACTTCGGACTGCGAAAAATAGTGACTTTTTAATGAAGCCTTAAACCGGCAACCGTAAAGAGCAGCATCCGTCTGATGAGGCATCAAACTGGCCTCCTGACCTTCTGTGGTCATAAATTCCCCACCTTAATTATGACTTTGATATCATTCATTTAGGTGGTAGTGCATACTGCCAGCTATATTGAGCCGGTCAGGATGACCTATTTTCTGAAAATCTAGTTTGCTGCTTGTGGTAGTTTCAGTCTGGCCAGCAGGGGGTGTAAACACCTTCCTCAATCATGAATTTGACCTCATTTATAGGGGTGGTAGCGCAATCTGCCGGCCACTTTGAGCCTGGCAGGATACGCTACCCCTCCGTTAGATCAGATCAGCTTTCTTAAGTTGCCCTAAGCAAGTTCAAGTGTTGAATGCAGTAGTCAGAGTCTGGTTACTCACTGAAGCTAAGAAGGCTCAAGCTTAGTCAATATGTGGATTGGAGACCCTTTGTGGAAATCTAGTTTGCTGCTGGAGGTAGTTTTAGTTCAACCAGCAGGGCGTGCTCGTTTTCTGACGTACAATGTGGTTCCAAAACTTCGGACAGCGATAAATAGTGACTTTTTAATAAAGCCTTAAACCGGCACCCGTAAAGAGGAGCATCCGTCTGATGAGGCATCAAACTGGCCTCCTGACCTGTGGTCATGAATTCCCCACCTTAATTATGACTTTGATATCATTTATTGAGGTGGTAGCGGATACTGCCAGCTATATTGAGCCGGTCAGGATGCGCTATTTTCTGAAAATCTAGTTTGCTGCTTGTGGTAGTTTCAGTCTGGCCAACAGGGGGTGAAATCACCTTCCTCAATCATGAATTTGACCTCATTTATAGGGGTGGTAGCGCAATCTGCCGGCCACTTTGAGCCTGGCAGGATACGCTACCCCTCCGTTAGATCAGATCAGCTTTCTTAAGTTACCCCCAGCAAGTTCAAGTGTTGAAAGCAGTAGTCAGAGTCTGGTTGCTCATTGAAGCTAAGCAGTCTCAAGCTTGGTCAATATGTGGATGGGAGACCCTTTGAGGAAATGTAGTTTGCTGCTGGAGGTAGTTTTAGTCCAACCAGCAGAGGGGTGCTCATTTTCTGACATGTACAATGTGGTTCCAAAACTTCGGACTGCGAAAAATAGTGACTTTTTAATGAAGCCTTAAACCGGCAACCGTAAAGAGGAGCATCCGTCTGATGAGGCATCAAATTGGCCTCCTGACCTTCTGTGGTCATGAATTCCCCACCTTAATTATGACTTTGATATCATTCATTGAGGTGGTAGTGCATACTGTCAGCTATATTAAGCCGGTCAGGATGCCCTATTTTCTGAAAATCTAGTTTGCTGCTTGTGGTAGTTTCAGTCTGGCCAGCAGAGGGTGTAATCAGCTTCCTCAATCATGAATTTGACCTCATTTATAGGGGTGGTAGCGCAATCTGCCGGCCACTTTGAGCCTGGCAGGATACGCTACCCCTCCGTTAGATCAGATCAGCTTTCTTAAGTTACCCCCAGCAAGTTCAAGTGTTGAATGCAGTACTCAGATTCTGGTTGCTCACTGAAGCTAAGCAGTCTCAAGCTTGGTCAATATATGGATGGGAGACTCTTTGTGGAAATCTAGTTTGCTGCTGGAGGTAGTTTTAGTCCAACCAGCAGGGCGTGCTCGTTTTCAGACATGTACAATGTGGTTCCAAAACTTCGGACTGCGAAAAATGGTGACTTTTTAATGAAGCCTTAAACCGGCACCCGTAAAGAGGAGCATCCGTCTGATGAGGCATCAAACTGACCTCCTGACCTTCTGTGGTCATAAATTCCCCACCTTAATTATGACTTTAATATCATTCATTGAGGTGGTAGTGCATACTGCCAGCTATATTGAGCCGGTCAGGATGCCCTATTTTCTGAAAATCTAGTTTGCTGCTTGTGGTAGTTTCAGTCTGGCCAGCAGGGGGTGTAAACACCTTCCTCAATCATGAATTTGACCTCATTTATAGGGGTGGTAGCGCAATCTGCCGGCCACTTTGAGCCTGGCAGGATACGCTACCCCTCCGTTAGATCAGATCAGCTTTCTTAAGTTGCCCCAAGCAAGTTCAATTGTTGAATGCAGTAGTCAGAGTCTGGTTGCTTATTGAAGCTAGGCAGGCTCAAGCTGGGTAAGTATGTGGATGGGAGACCCTTTGTGGAAATATAGTTTGCTGCTGGAGGTAGTTTTAGTCCAACCAGCAGGGGGTGCACGTTTTCTGACATGTACAATGTGGTTCCAAAACTTCGGACTGCGAAAAATAGTGACTTTTTAATGAAGCCTTAAACCGGCAACCGTAAAGAGGAGCATCCGTCTGATGAGGCATCAAACTGGCCTCCTGACCTTCTGTGGTCATAAATTCCCCACCTTAATTATGACTTTGATATCATTCATTGAGGTGGTAGTGCATACTGCCAGCTATATTGAGCCGGTCAGGATGCCCTATTTTCTGAAAATCTAGTTTGCTGCTTGTGGTAGTTTCAGTCTGGCCAGCAGGGGGTGCAAACACCTTCCTCAATCATGAATTTGACCTCATTTATAGGGGTGGTAGCGCAATCTGCCGGCCACTTTGAGGCTGGCAGGATACGCTACCCCTCCGTTAGATCAGATCAGCTTTCTTAAGTTGCCCTAAGCAAGTTCAAGTGTTGAATGCAGTAGTCAGAGTCTGGTTACTCACTGAAGCTAAGAAGGCTCAAGCTTAGTCAATATGTGGATTGGAGACCCTTTGTGGAAATCTAGTTTGCTGCTGGAGGTAGTTTTAGTTCAACCAGCAGGGCGTGCTCGTTTTCTGACGTACAATGTGGTTCCAAAACTTCGGACAGCGATAAATAGTGACTTTTTAATGAAGCCTTAAACCGGCACCCGTAAAGAGGAGCATCCGTCTGATGAGGCATCAAACTGGCCTCCTGACCTGTGGTCATGAATTCCCCACCTTAATTATGACTTTGATATCATTTATTGAGGTGGTAGCGGATACTGCCAGCTATATTGAGCCGGTCAGAATGCGCTATTTTCAGAAAATCTAGTTTGCTGCTTGTGGTAGTTTCAGTCTGACCAGCAGGGGGTGTAATCACCTTCCTCAATCATGAATTTGACCTCATTTATAGGGGTGGTAGTGCAATCTGCCGGCCACTTTGAGTCTGGCAGGATACGCTACCCCTCCGTTAGATCAGATCAGCTTTCTTAAGTTGCCCCAAGCAAGTTCAATTGTTGAATGCAGTAGTCAGAGTCTGGTTGCTCACTGAAACTAAACAGGCTCAAGCTTGGTCAATATGTGGATGGAAGACCCTTTGTGGAAATATAGTTTGCTGCTGGAGGTAGTTTTAGTCCAACCACCAGGGCGTGCTCGTTTTCTGACATGTACAATGTGGTTCCAAAACTTCGGACTGCGAAAAATAGTGACTTTTTAATGAAGCCTTAAACCAGCAACCGTAAAGAGCAGCATCCGTCTGATGAGGCATCAAACTGGCCTCCTGACCTTCTGTGGTCATAAATTCCCCACCTTAATTATGACTTTGATATCATTCATTGAGGTGGTAGTGCATACTGCCAGCTATATTGAGCCGGTCAGGATGCCCTATTTGCTGAAAATCTAGTTTGCTGCTTGTGGTAGTTTCAGTCTGGCCAGCAGGGCGTGTAAACACCTTCCTCAATCATGAATTTGACCTCATTTATAGGGGTGGTAGCGCAATCTGCCGGCCACTTTGAGCCTGGCAGGATACGCTACCCCTCCGTTAGATCAGATCAGCTTTCTTAAGTTGCCCTAAGCAAGTTCAAGTGTTGAATGCAGTAGTCAGAGTCTGGTTGCTCACTGAAGCTAAGAAGGCTCAAGCTTAGTCAATATGTGGATTGGAGACCCTTTGAGGAAATGTAGTTTGCTGCTGGAGGTAGTTTTAGTCCAACCAGCAGAGGGGTGCTCATTTTCTGACATGTACAATGTGGTTCCAAAACTTCGGACTGCGAAAAATAGTGACTTTTTAATGAAGCCTTAAACCGGCAACCGTAAAGAGGAGCATCCGTCTGATGAGGCATCAAATTGGCCTCCTGACCTTCTGTGGTCATGAATTCCCCACCTTAATTATGACTTTGATATCATTCATTGAGGTGGTAGTGCATACTGTCAGCTATATTAAGCCGGTCAGGATGCCCTATTTTCTGAAAATCTAGTTTGCTGCTTGTGGTAGTTTCAGTCTGGCCAGCAGGGGGTGTAATCAGCTTCCTCAATCATGAATTTGACCTCATTTATAGGGGTGGTAGCGCAATCTGCCGGCCACTTTGAGCCTGGCAGGATACGCTACCCCTCCGTTAGATCAGATCAGCTTTCTTAAGTTACCCCCAGCAAGTTCAAGTGTTGAATGCAGTGCTCAGATTCTGGTTGCTCACTGAAGCTAAGCAGTCTCAAGCTTGGTCAATATGTGGATGGGAGACTCTTTGTGGAAATCTAGTTTGCTGCTGGAGGTAGTTTTAGTCCAACCAGCAGGGCGTGCTCGTTTTCAGACATGTAAAATGTGGTTCCAAAACTTCGGACTGCGAAAAATGGTGACTTTTTAATGAAGCCTTAAACCGGCACCCGTAAAGAGGAGCATCCGTCTGATGAGGCATCAAACTGGCCTCCTGACCTTCTGTGGTCATAAATTCCCCACCTTAATTATGACTTTAATATCATTCATTGAGGTGGTAGTGCATACTGCCAGCTATATTGAGCCGGTCAGGATGCCCTATTTTCTGAAAATCTAGTTTGCTGCTTGTGGTAGTTTCAGTCTGGCCAGCAGGGGGTGTAAACACCTTCCTCAATCATGAATTTGACCTCATTTATAGGGGTGGTAGCGCAATCTGCCGGCCACTTTGAGCCTGGCAGGATACGCTACCCCTCCGTTAGATCAGATCAGCTTTCTTAAGTTGCCCCAAAGCAAGTTCAATTGTTGAATGCAGTAGTCAGAGTCTGGTTGCTTGTTGAAGCTAGGCAGGCTCAAGCTGGGTCAGTATGTGGATGGGAGACCCTTTATGGAAATATAGTTTGCTGCTGGAGGTAGTTTTAGTCCAACCAGCAGGGGGTGCACGTTTTCTGACATGTACAATGTGGTTCCAAAACTTCGGACTGCGAAAAATAGTGACTTTTTAATGAAGCCTTAAACCGGCAACCGTAAGGAGGAGCATCCGTCTGATGAGGCATCAAACTGGCCTCCTGACCTTCTGTGGTCATAAATTCCCCACCTTAATTATGACTTTGATATCATTCATTGAGGTGGTAGTGCATACTGCCAGCTATATTGAGCCGGTCAGGATGCCCTATTTTCTGAAAATCTAGTTTGCTGCTTGTGGTAGTTTCAGTCTGGCCAGCAGGGGTTGAAATCACCTTCCTCAATCATGATTTTGACCTCATTTATAGGGGTGGTAGCGCAATCTGCCGGCCACTTTGAGCCTAGCAGGATACGCTACCCCTCCATTAGATCAGATCAGCTTTCTTAAGTTGCCCCAAGCAAGTTGAAGTTTTGAATGCAGTAGTCAGAGTCTGGTTGCTCACTGAAGCTAAGCAGGCTCAAGCTTGGTCAATATGTGTATGGGAGACCCTTTGTGGAAATATAGTTTGCTGCTGGAGGTAGTTTTAGTCCAACCAGCAGGGGGTGCACGTTTTCTGACATGTACAATGTGGTTCCAAAACTTCGGACTGCGAAAAATAGTGACTTTTTAATGAAGCCTTAAACCGGCAACCATAAAGAGGAGCATCCGTCTGATGAGGCATCAAACTGGCCTCCTGACCTTCTGTGGTCATAAATTCCCCACCTTAATTATGACTTTGATATCATTCATTGAGGTGGTAGTGCATACTGCCAGCTATATTGAGCCGGTCAGGATGCCCTATTTTCTGAAAATCTAGTTTGCTGCTTGTGGTAGTTTCAGTCTGGCCAGCAGGGGGTGTAAACACCTTCCTCAATCATGAATTTGACCTCATTTATAGGGGTGGTAGCGCAATCTGCCGGCCACTTTGAGCCTGGCAGGATACGCTACCCCTCCGTTAGATCAGATCAGCTTTCTTAAGTTGCCCCAAGAAAGTTCAATTGTTGAATGCAGTAGTCAGAGTCTGGTTGCTTATTGAAGCTAGGCAGGCTCAAGCTGGGTCAGTATGTGGATGGGAGACCCTTTGTGGAAATCTAGTTTGCTGCTGGAGGTAGTTTTAGTCCAACCAGCAGGGGGTGCACGTTTTCTGACATGTACAATGTGGTTCCAAAACTTCGGACTGCGAAAAATGGTGACTTTTTAATGAAGCCGTAAACCGGCACCCGTAAAGAGGAGCATCCGTCTGATGAGGCATCAATCTGGCCTCCTGACCTGTGGTCATGAATTCCCCACCTTAATTATGACTTTGATATCATTCATTGAGGTGGTAGTGCATACTGCCAGCTATATTGAGCCGGTCAGGATGCGCTATTTTCTGAAAATCTAGTTTGCTGCTTGTGGTAGTTTCAGTCTGGCCAGCAGGGGGTGTAAACACCTTCCTCAATCATGAATTTGACCTCATTTATAGGGGTGGTAGCGCAATCAGCCAGCCACTTTGAGCCTGGCAGGATACGCTACCCCTCCATTAGATCAGATCAGCTTTCTTAAGTTGACCCAACCAAGTTCAAGTTTTGAATGCAGTAGTCAGAGTCTGGTTGCTCACTGAAGCTAAGCAGGCTCAAGCTTGGTCAATATGTGTATGAGAGACATTTTATGGAAATCTAGTTTGCTGCTGGAGGTAGTTTTAGTCCAACCAGCAGGGGGTGCTCGTTTTCTGACATTTACAATGTGGTTCCAAAACTTCAGACAGCGATAAATAGTGACTTTTTAATGAAGCCTTAAACCGGCACCCGTAAAGAGGAGCATCCGTCTGATGAGGCATCAAACTGGCCTCCTGACCTTCTGTGGTCATAAATTCCCCACCTTAATTATGACTTTGATATCATTCATTGAGGTGGTAGTGCATACTGCCAGCTATATTGAGCCGGTCAGGATGCCCTATTTTCTGAAAATCTAGTTTGCTGCTTGTGGTAGTTTCAGTCTGGCCAGCAGGGGGTGTAAACACCTTCCTCAATCATGAATTTGACCTCATTTATAGGGGTGGTAGCGCAATCTGCCGGCCACTTTGAGCCTGGCAGGATACGCTACCCCTCCGTTAGATCAGATCAGCTTTCTTAAGTTGCCCTAAGCAAGTTCAAGTGTTGAATGCAGTAGTCAGAGTCTGGTTACTCACTGAAGCTAAGAACGCTCAAGCTTAGTCAATATGTGGATGGGAGACCCTTTGAGGAAATGTAGTTTGCTGCTGGAGGTAGTTTTAGTCCAACCAGCAGAGGGGTGCTCATTTTCTGACATGTACAATGTGGTTCCAAAACTTCGGACTGCGAAAAATAGTGACTTTTTAATGAAGCCTTAAACCGGCAACCGTAAAGAGCAGCATCCGTCTGATGAGGCATCAAACTGGCCTCCTGACCTTCTGTGGTCATAAATTCCCCACCTTAATTATGACTTTGATATCATTTATTGAGGTGGTAGCGGATACTGCCAGCTATATTGAGCCGGTCAGGATGCGCTATTTTCTGAAAATCTAGTTTGCTGCTTGTGGTAGTTTCAGTCTGGCCAACAGGGGGTGAAATCACCTTCCTCAATCATGAATTTGACCTCATTTATAGGGGTGGTAGCGCAATCTGCCGGCCACTTTGAGCCTGGCAGGATACGCTACCCCTCCGTTAGATCAGATCAGCTTTCTTAAGTTACCCCCAGCAAGTTCAAGTGTTGAATGCAGTAGTCAGATTCTGGTTGCTCACTGAAGCTAAGCAGTCTCAAGCTTGGTCAATATGTGGATGGGAGACTCTTTGTGGAAATCTAGTTTGCTGCTGGAGGTAGTTTTAGTCCAACCAGCAGGGCGTGCTCGTTTTCAGACATGTACAATGTGGTTCCAAAACTTCGGACTGCGAAAAATGGTGACTTTTTAATGAAGCCTTAAACCGGCACCCGTAAAGAGGAGCATCCGTCTGATGAGGCATCAAACTGGCCTCCTGACCTTCTGTGGTCATAAATTCCCCACCTTAATTATGACTTTAATATCATTCATTGAGGTGGTAGTGCATACTGCCAGCTATATTGAGCCGGTCAGGATGCCCTATTTTCTGAAAATCTAGTTTGCTGCTTGTGGTAGTTTCAGTCTGGCCAGCAGGGGGTGTAAACACCTTCCTCAATCATAAATTTGACCTCATTTATAGGGGTGGTAGCGCAATCTGCCGGCCACTTTGAGCCTGGCAGGATACGCTACCCCTCCGTTAGATCAGATCAGCTTTCTTAAGTTGACCCAAGCAAGTTCAATTGTTGAATGCAGTAGTCAGAGTCTGGTTGCTTATTGAAGCTAGGCAGGCTCAAGCTGGGTCAGTATGTGGATGGGAGACCCTTTGGGGAAATCTAGTTTGCTGCTGGAGGTAGTTTTAGTCCAACCAGCAGGGGGTGCACGTTTTCTGACATGTACAATGTGGTTCCAAAACTTCGGACTGCGAAAAATGGTGACTTTTTAATGAAGCCTTAAACCGGCACCCGTAAAGAGGAGCATCCGTCTGATGAGGCATCAATCTGGCCTCCTGACCTTCTGTGGTCATGAATTCCCCACCTTAATTATGACTTTGATATCATTCATTGAGGTGGTAGTGCATACTGCCAGCTATATTGAGCCGGTCAGGATGCGCTATTTTCTGAAAATCTAGTTTGCTGCTTGTGGTAGTTTCAGTCTGGCCAGCAGGGGGTGTAAACACCTTCCTCAATCATGAATTTGACCTCATTTATAGGGGTGGTAGCGCAATCTGCCGGCCACTTTGAGCCTGGCAGGATACGCTACCCCTCCGTTAGATCAGATCAGCTTTCTTAAGTTGCCCCAAGCAAGTTCAATTGTTGAATGCAGTAGTCAGAGTCTGGTTGCTTATTGAAGCTAGGCAGGCTCAAGCTGGGCCAGTATGTGGATGGGAGACCCTTTGTGGAAATCTAGTTTGCTGCTGGAGGTAGTTTTAGTCCAACCAGCAGGGGGTGCACGTTTTCTGACATGTACAATGTGGTTCCAAAACTTCGGACTGCGAAAAATAGTGACTTTTTAATGAAGCCTTAAACCGGCAACCGTAAAGAGGAGCATCCGTCTGATGAGGCATCAAACTGGCCTCCTGACCTTCTGTGGTCATAAATTCCCCACCTTAATTATGACTTTGATATCATTCATTGAGGTGGTAGTGCATACTGCCAGCTATATTGAGCCGGTCAGGATGCCCTATTTTCTGAAAATCTAGTTTGCTGCTTGTGGTAGTTTCAGTCTGGCCAGCAGGGGGTGTAAACACCTTCCTCAATCATGAATTTGACCTCATTTATAAGGGTGGTAGCGCAATCTGCCGGCCACTTTGAGCCTGGCAGGATACGCTACCCCTCCGTTAGATCAGATCAGCTTTCTTAAGTTGCCCCCAGCAAGTTCAAGTGTTGAATGCAGTAGTCAGATTCTGGTTGCTTATTGAAGCTAGGCAGGCTCAAGCTGGGTCAGTATGTGGATGGGAGACCCTTTGTGGAAATATAGTTTGCTGCTGGAGGTAGTTTTAGTCCAGCCAGCAGGGGGTGCACGTTTTCTGACATGTACAATGTGGTTCCAAAACTTCGGACTGCGAAAAATAGTGACTTTTTAATGAAGCCTTAAACCGGCAACCGTAAAGAGGAGCATCCGTCTGATGAGGCATCAAACTGGCCTCCTGACCTTCTGTGGTCATAAATTCCCCACCTTAATTATGACTTTGATATCATTCATTGAGGTGGTAGTGCATACTGCCAGCTATATTGAGCCGGTCAGGATGCCCTATTTTCTGAAAATCTAGTTTGCTGCTTGTGGTAGTTTCAGTCTGGCCAGCAGGGGGTGTAAACACCTTCCTCAATCATGAATTTGACCTCATTTATAGGGGTGGTAGCGCAATCTGCCGGCCACTTTGAGCCTGGCAGGATACGCTACCCCTCCGTTAGATCAGATCAGCTTTCTTAAGTTACACCCAGCAAGTTCAAGTGTTGAATGCAGTGCTCAGATTCTGGTTGCTCACTGAAGCTAAGCAGTCTCAAGCTTGGTCAATATGTGGATGGGAGACTCTTTGTGGAAATCTAGTTTGCTGCTGGAGGTAGTTTTAGTCCAACCAGCAGGGCGTGCTCGTTTTCAGACATGTACAATGTGGTTCCAAAACTTCGGACTGCGAAAAATGGTGACTTTTTAATGAAGCCTTAAACCGGCACCCGTAAAGAGGAGCATCCGTCTGATGAGGCATCAAACTGGCCTCCTGACCTTCTGTGGTCATGAATTCCCCACCTTAATTATGACTTTGATATCATTCATTGAGGTGGTAGTGCATACTGCCAGCTATATTGAGCCGGTCAGGATGCCCTATTTTCTGAAAATCTAGTTTGCTGCTTGTGGTAGTTTCAGTCTGGCCAGCAGGGGGTGTAAACACCTTCCTCAATCATGAATTTGACCTCATTTATAGGGGTGGTAGCGCAATCTGCCGGCCACTTTGAGCCTGGCAGGATACGCTACCCCTCCGTTAGATCAGATCAGCTTTCTTAAGTTGCCCCAAGCAAGTTCAATTGTTGAATGCAGTAGTCAGACTCTGGTTGCTTATTGAAGCTAGGCAGCCTCAAGCTGGGTCAGTATGTGGATGGGAGACCCTTTATGGAAATATAGTTTGCTGCTGGAGGTAGTTTTAGTCCAACCAGCAGGGGGTGCACGTTTTCTGACATGTACAATGTGGTTCCAAAACTTCGGACTGCGAAAAATAGTGACTTTTTAATGAAGCCTTAAACCGGCAACCGTAAAGAGGAGCATCCGTCTGATGAGGCATCAAACTGGCCTCCTGACCTTCTGTGGTCATAAATTCCCCACCTTAATTATGACTTTGATATCATTCATTGAGGTGGTAGTGCATACTGCCAGCTATATTGAGCCGGTCAGGATGCCCTATTTTCTGAAAATCTAGTTTGCTGCTTGTGGTAGTTTCAGTCTGGCCAGCAGGGGGTGTAAACACCTTCCTCAATCATGAATTTGACCTCATTTATAGGGGTGGTAGCGCAATCAGCCAGCCACTTTGAGCCTGGCAGGATACGCTACCCCTCCATTAGATCAGATCAGCTTTCTTAAGTTGACCCAACCAAGTTCAAGTTTTGAATGCAGTAGTCAGAGTCTGGTTGCTCACTGAAGCTAAGCAGGCTCAAGCTTGGTCAATATGTGTATGAGAGACCCTTTATGGAAATCTAGTTTGCTGCTGGAGGTAGTTTTAGTCCAACCAGCAGGGGGTGCTCGTTTTCTGACATTTACAATGTGGTTCCAAAACTTCAGACAGTGATAAATAGTGACTTTTTAATGAAGCCTTAAACCGGCACCCGTAAAGAGGAGCATCCGTCTGATGAGGCATCAAACTGGCCTCCTGACCTGTGGTCATGAATTCCCCACCTTAATTATGACTTTGATATCATTTATTGAGGTGGTAGCGGATACTGCCAGCTATATTGAGCCGGTCAGGATGCGCTATTTTCTGAAAATCTAGTTTGCTGCTTGTGGTAGTTTCAGTCTGGCCAACAGGGGGTGAAATCACCTTCCTCAATCATGAATTTGACCTCATTTATAGGGGTGGTAGCGCAATCTGCCGGCCACTTTGAGCCTGGCAGGATACGCTACCCCTCCGTTAGATCAGATCAGCTTTCTTAAGTTACCACCAGCAAGTTCAAGTGTTGAAAGCAGTAGTCAGAGTCTGGTTGCTCATTGAAGCTAAGCAGTCTCAAGCTTGGTCAATATGTGGATGGGAGACCCTTTGAGGAAATGTAGTTTGCTGCTGGAGGTAGTTTTAGTCCAACCAGCAGAGGGGTGCTCATTTTCTGACATGTACAATGTGGTTCCAAAACTTCGGACTGCGAAAAATAGTGACTTTTTAATGAAGCCTTAAACCGGCAACCGTAAAGAGGAGCATCCGTCTGATGAGGCATCAAATTGGCCTCCTGACCTTCTGTGGTCATGAATTCCCCACCTTAATTATGACTTTGATATCATTCATTGAGGTGGTAGTGCATACTGTCAGCTATATTAAGCCGGTCAGGATGCCCTATTTTCTGAAAATCTAGTTTGCTGCTTGTGGTAGTTTCAGTCTGGCCAGCAGAGGGTGTAATCAGCTTCCTCAATCATGAATTTGACCTCATTTATAGGGGTGGTAGCGCAATCTGCCGGCCACTTTGAGCCTGGCAGGATACGCTACCCCTCCGTTAGATCAGATCAGCTTTCTTAAGTTACCCCCAGCAAGTTCAAGTGTTGAATGCAGTACTCAGATTCTGGTTGCTCACTGAAGCTAAGCAGTCTCAAGCTTGGTCAATATATGGATGGGAGACTCTTTGTGGAAATCTAGTTTGCTGCTGGAGGTAGTTTTAGTCCAACCAGCAGGGCGTGCTCATTTTCAGACATGTACAATGTGGTTCCAAAACTTCGGACTGCGAAAAATGGTGACTTTTTAATGAAGCCTTAAACCGGCACCCGTAAAGAGGAGCATCCGTCTGATGAGGCATCAAACTGGCCTCCTGACCTTCTGTGGTCATAAATTCCCCACCTTAATTATGACTTTAATATCATTCATTGAGGTGGTAGTGCATACTGCCAGCTATATTGAGCCGGTCAGGATGCCCTATTTTCTGAAAATCTAGTTTGCTGCTTGTGGTAGTTTCAGTCTGGCCAGCAGGGGGTGTAAACACCTTCCTCAATCATGAATTTGACCTCATTTATAGGGGTGGTAGCGCAATCTGCCGGCCACTTTGAGCCTGGCAGGATACGCTACCCCTCCGTTAGATCAGATCAGCTTTCTTAAGTTGCCCCAAGCAAGTTCAATTGTTGAATGCAGTAGTCAGAGTCTGGTTGCTTATTGAAGCTAGGCAGGCTCAAGCTGGGTCAGTATGTGGATGGGAGACCCTTTGTGGAAATATAGTTTGCTGCTGGAGGTAGTTTTAGTCCAACCAGCAGGGGGTGCACGTTTTCTGACATGTACAATGTGGTTCCAAAACTTCGGACTGCGAAAAATAGTGACTTTTTAATGAAGCCTTAAACCGGCAACCGTAAAGAGGAGCATCCGTCTGATGAGGCATCAAACTGGCCTCCTGACCTTCTGTGGTCATAAATTCCCTACCTTAATTATGACTTTGATATCATTCATTGAGGTGGTAGTGCATACTGCCAGCTATATTGAGCCGGTCAGGATGCCCTATTTTCTGAAAATCTAGTTTGCTGCTTGTGGTAGTTTCAGTCTGGCCAGCAGGGGGTGCAAACACCTTCCTCAATCATGAATTTGACCTCATTTATAGGGGTGGTAGCGCAATCTGCCGGCCACTTTGAGCCTGGCAGGATACGCTACCCCTCCGTTAGATCAGATCAGCTTTCTTAAGTTGCCCTAAGCAAGTTCAAGTGTTGAATGCAGTAGTCAGAGTCTGGTTACTCACTGAAGCTAAGAACGCTCAAGCTTAGTCAATATGTGGATGGGAGACCCTTTGAGGAAATGTAGTTTGCTGCTGGAGGTAGTTTTAGTCCAACCAGCAGAGGGGTGCTCATTTTCTGACATGTACAATGTGGTTCCAAAACTTCGGACTGCGAAAAATAGTGACTTTTTAATGAAGCCTTAAACCGGCAACCGTAAAGAGCAGCATCCGTCTGATGAGGCATCAAACTGGCCTCCTGACCTTCTGTGGTCATAAATTCCCCACCTTAATTATGACTTTGATATCATTTATTGAGGTGGTAGCGGATACTGCCAGCTATATTGAGCCGGTCAGGATGCGCTATTTTCTGAAAATCTAGTTTGCTGCTTGTGGTAGTTTCAGTCTGGCCAACAGGGGGTGAAATCACCTTCCTCAATCATGAATTTGACCTCATTTATAGGGGTGGTAGCGCAATCTGCCGGCCACTTTGAGCCTGGCAGGATACGCTACCCCTCCGTTAGATCAGATCAGCTTTCTTAAGTTACCCCCAGCAAGTTCAAGTGTTGAATGCAGTAGTCAGATTCTGGTTGCTCACTGAAGCTAAGCAGTCTCAAGCTTGGTCAATATGTGGATGGGAGACTCTTTGTGGAAATCTAGTTTGCTGCTGGAGGTAGTTTTAGTCCAACCAGCAGGGCGTGCTCGTTTTCAGACATGTACAATGTGGTTCCAAAACTTCGGACTGCGAAAAATGGTGACTTTTTAATGAAGCCTTAAACCGGCACCCGTAAAGAGGAGCATCCGTCTGATGAGGCATCAAACTGGCCTCCTGACCTTCTGTGGTCATAAATTCCCCACCTTAATTATGACTTTAATATCATTCATTGAGGTGGTAGTGCATACTGCCAGCTATATTGAGCCGGTCAGGATGCCCTATTTTCTGAAAATCTAGTTTGCTGCTTGTGGTAGTTTCAGTCTGGCCAGCAGGGGGTGTAAACACCTTCCTCAATCATAAATTTGACCTCATTTATAGGGGTGGTAGCGCAATCTGCCGGCCACTTTGAGCCTGGCAGGATACGCTACCCCTCCGTTAGATCAGATCAGCTTTCTTAAGTTGACCCAAGCAAGTTCAATTGTTGAATGCAGTAGTCAGAGTCTGGTTGCTTATTGAAGCTAGGCAGGCTCAAGCTGGGTCAGTATGTGGATGGGAGACCCTTTGGGGAAATCTAGTTTGCTGCTGGAGGTAGTTTTAGTCCAACCAGCAGGGGGTGCACGTTTTCTGACATGTACAATGTGGTTCCAAAACTTCGGACTGCGAAAAATGGTGACTTTTTAATGAAGCCTTAAACCGGCACCCGTAAAGAGGAGCATCCGTCTGATGAGGCATCAATCTGGCCTCCTGACCTTCTGTGGTCATGAATTCCCCACCTTAATTATGACTTTGATATCATTCATTGAGGTGGTAGTGCATACTGCCAGCTATATTGAGCCGGTCAGGATGCGCTATTTTCTGAAAATCTAGTTTGCTGCTTGTGGTAGTTTCAGTCTGGCCAGCAGGGGGTGTAAACACCTTCCTCAATCATGAATTTGACCTCATTTATAGGGGTGGTAGCGCAATCTGCCGGCCACTTTGAGCCTGGCAGGATACGCTACCCCTCCGTTAGATCAGATCAGCTTTCTTAAGTTGCCCCAAGCAAGTTCAATTGTTGAATGCAGTAGTCAGAGTCTGGTTGCTTATTGAAGCTAGGCAGGCTCAAGCTGGGCCAGTATGTGGATGGGAGACCCTTTGTGGAAATCTAGTTTGCTGCTGGAGGTAGTTTTAGTCCAACCAGCAGGGGGTGCACGTTTTCTGACATGTACAATGTGGTTCCAAAACTTCGGACTGCGAAAAATAGTGACTTTTTAATGAAGCCTTAAACCGGCAACCGTAAAGAGGAGCATCCGTCTGATGAGGCATCAAACTGGCCTCCTGACCTTCTGTGGTCATAAATTCCCCACCTTAATTATGACTTTGATATCATTCATTGAGGTGGTAGTGCATACTGCCAGCTATATTGAGCCGGTCAGGATGCCCTATTTTCTGAAAATCTAGTTTGCTGCTTGTGGTAGTTTCAGTCTGGCCAGCAGGGGGTGTAAACACCTTCCTCAATCATGAATTTGACCTCATTTATAAGGGTGGTAGCGCAATCTGCCGGCCACTTTGAGCCTGGCAGGATACGCTACCCCTCCGTTAGATCAGATCAGCTTTCTTAAGTTGCCCCCAGCAAGTTCAAGTGTTGAATGCAGTAGTCAGATTCTGGTTGCTTATTGAAGCTAGGCAGGCTCAAGCTGGGTCAGTATGTGGATGGGAGACCCTTTGTGGAAATATAGTTTGCTGCTGGAGGTAGTTTTAGTCCAGCCAGCAGGGGGTGCACGTTTTCTGACATGTACAATGTGGTTCCAAAACTTCGGACTGCGAAAAATAGTGACTTTTTAATGAAGCCTTAAACCGGCAACCGTAAAGAGGAGCATCCGTCTGATGAGGCATCAAACTGGCCTCCTGACCTTCTGTGGTCATAAATTCCCCACCTTAATTATGACTTTGATATCATTCATTGAGGTGGTAGTGCATACTGCCAGCTATATTGAGCCGGTCAGGATGCCCTATTTTCTGAAAATCTAGTTTGCTGCTTGTGGTAGTTTCAGTCTGGCCAGCAGGGGGTGTAAACACCTTCCTCAATCATGAATTTGACCTCATTTATAGGGGTGGTAGCGCAATCTGCCGGCCACTTTGAGCCTGGCAGGATACGCTACCCCTCCGTTAGATCAGATCAGCTTTCTTAAGTTACACCCAGCAAGTTCAAGTGTTGAATGCAGTGCTCAGATTCTGGTTGCTCACTGAAGCTAAGCAGTCTCAAGCTTGGTCAATATGTGGATGGGAGACTCTTTGTGGAAATCTAGTTTGCTGCTGGAGGTAGTTTTAGTCCAACCAGCAGGGCGTGCTCGTTTTCAGACATGTACAATGTGGTTCCAAAACTTCGGACTGCGAAAAATGGTGACTTTTTAATGAAGCCTTAAACCGGCACCCGTAAAGAGGAGCATCCGTCTGATGAGGCATCAAACTGGCCTCCTGACCTTCTGTGGTCATGAATTCCCCACCTTAATTATGACTTTGATATCATTCATTGAGGTGGTAGTGCATACTGCCAGCTATATTGAGCCGGTCAGGATGCCCTATTTTCTGAAAATCTAGTTTGCTGCTTGTGGTAGTTTCAGTCTGGCCAGCAGGGGGTGTAAACACCTTCCTCAATCATGAATTTGACCTCATTTATAGGGGTGGTAGCGCAATCTGCCGGCCACTTTGAGCCTGGCAGGATACGCTACCCCTCCGTTAGATCAGATCAGCTTTCTTAAGTTGCCCCAAGCAAGTTCAATTGTTGAATGCAGTAGTCAGACTCTGGTTGCTTATTGAAGCTAGGCAGCCTCAAGCTGGGTCAGTATGTGGATGGGAGACCCTTTATGGAAATATAGTTTGCTGCTGGAGGTAGTTTTAGTCCAACCAGCAGGGGGTGCACGTTTTCTGACATGTACAATGTGGTTCCAAAACTTCGGACTGCGAAAAATAGTGACTTTTTAATGAAGCCTTAAACCGGCAACCGTAAAGAGGAGCATCCGTCTGATGAGGCATCAAACTGGCCTCCTGACCTTCTGTGGTCATAAATTCCCCACCTTAATTATGACTTTGATATCATTCATTGAGGTGGTAGTGCATACTGCCAGCTATATTGAGCCGGTCAGGATGCCCTATTTTCTGAAAATCTAGTTTGCTGCTTGTGGTAGTTTCAGTCTGGCCAGCAGGGGGTGTAAACACCTTCCTCAATCATGAATTTGACCTCATTTATAGGGGTGGTAGCGCAATCAGCCAGCCACTTTGAGCCTGGCAGGATACGCTACCCCTCCATTAGATCAGATCAGCTTTCTTAAGTTGACCCAACCAAGTTCAAGTTTTGAATGCAGTAGTCAGAGTCTGGTTGCTCACTGAAGCTAAGCAGGCTCAAGCTTGGTCAATATGTGTATGAGAGACCCTTTATGGAAATCTAGTTTGCTGCTGGAGGTAGTTTTAGTCCAACCAGCAGGGGGTGCTCGTTTTCTGACATTTACAATGTGGTTCCAAAACTTCAGACAGTGATAAATAGTGACTTTTTAATGAAGCCTTAAACCGGCACCCGTAAAGAGGAGCATCCGTCTGATGAGGCATCAAACTGGCCTCCTGACCTGTGGTCATGAATTCCCCACCTTAATTATGACTTTGATATCATTTATTGAGGTGGTAGCGGATACTGCCAGCTATATTGAGCCGGTCAGGATGCGCTATTTTCTGAAAATCTAGTTTGCTGCTTGTGGTAGTTTCAGTCTGGCCAACAGGGGGTGAAATCACCTTCCTCAATCATGAATTTGACCTCATTTATAGGGGTGGTAGCGCAATCTGCCGGCCACTTTGAGCCTGGCAGGATACGCTACCCCTCCGTTAGATCAGATCAGCTTTCTTAAGTTACCACCAGCAAGTTCAAGTGTTGAAAGCAGTAGTCAGAGTCTGGTTGCTCATTGAAGCTAAGCAGTCTCAAGCTTGGTCAATATGTGGATGGGAGACCCTTTGAGGAAATGTAGTTTGCTGCTGGAGGTAGTTTTAGTCCAACCAGCAGAGGGGTGCTCATTTTCTGACATGTACAATGTGGTTCCAAAACTTCGGACTGCGAAAAATAGTGACTTTTTAATGAAGCCTTAAACCGGCAACCGTAAAGAGGAGCATCCGTCTGATGAGGCATCAAATTGGCCTCCTGACCTTCTGTGGTCATGAATTCCCCACCTTAATTATGACTTTGATATCATTCATTGAGGTGGTAGTGCATACTGTCAGCTATATTAAGCCGGTCAGGATGCCCTATTTTCTGAAAATCTAGTTTGCTGCTTGTGGTAGTTTCAGTCTGGCCAGCAGAGGGTGTAATCAGCTTCCTCAATCATGAATTTGACCTCATTTATAGGGGTGGTAGCGCAATCTGCCGGCCACTTTGAGCCTGGCAGGATACGCTACCCCTCCGTTAGATCAGATCAGCTTTCTTAAGTTACCCCCAGCAAGTTCAAGTGTTGAATGCAGTACTCAGATTCTGGTTGCTCACTGAAGCTAAGCAGTCTCAAGCTTGGTCAATATATGGATGGGAGACTCTTTGTGGAAATCTAGTTTGCTGCTGGAGGTAGTTTTAGTCCAACCAGCAGGGCGTGCTCATTTTCAGACATGTACAATGTGGTTCCAAAACTTCGGACTGCGAAAAATGGTGACTTTTTAATGAAGCCTTAAACCGGCACCCGTAAAGAGGAGCATCCGTCTGATGAGGCATCAAACTGGCCTCCTGACCTTCTGTGGTCATAAATTCCCCACCTTAATTATGACTTTAATATCATTCATTGAGGTGGTAGTGCATACTGCCAGCTATATTGAGCCGGTCAGGATGCCCTATTTTCTGAAAATCTAGTTTGCTGCTTGTGGTAGTTTCAGTCTGGCCAGCAGGGGGTGTAAACACCTTCCTCAATCATGAATTTGACCTCATTTATAGGGGTGGTAGCGCAATCTGCCGGCCACTTTGAGCCTGGCAGGATACGCTACCCCTCCGTTAGATCAGATCAGCTTTCTTAAGTTGCCCCAAGCAAGTTCAATTGTTGAATGCAGTAGTCAGAGTCTGGTTGCTTATTGAAGCTAGGCAGGCTCAAGCTGGGTCAGTATGTGGATGGGAGACCCTTTGTGGAAATATAGTTTGCTGCTGGAGGTAGTTTTAGTCCAACCAGCAGGGGGTGCACGTTTTCTGACATGTACAATGTGGTTCCAAAACTTCGGACTGCGAAAAATAGTGACTTTTTAATGAAGCCTTAAACCGGCAACCGTAAAGAGGAGCATCCGTCTGATGAGGCATCAAACTGGCCTCCTGACCTTCTGTGGTCATAAATTCCCTACCTTAATTATGACTTTGATATCATTCATTGAGGTGGTAGTGCATACTGCCAGCTATATTGAGCCGGTCAGGATGCCCTATTTTCTGAAAATCTAGTTTGCTGCTTGTGGTAGTTTCAGTCTGGCCAGCAGGGGGTGCAAACACCTTCCTCAATCATGAATTTGACCTCATTTATAGGGGTGGTAGCGCAATCTGCCGGCCACTTTGAGGCTGGCAGGATACGCTACCCCTCCGTTAGATCAGATCAGCTTTCTTAAGTTGCCCTAATCAAGTTCAAGTGTTGAATGCAGTAGTCAGAGTCTGGTTACTCACTGAAGCTAAGAAGGCTCAAGCTTAGTCAATATGTGGATTGGGGACCCTTTGTGGAAATCTAGTTTGCTGCTGGAGGTAGTTTTAGTTCAACCAGCAGGGCGTGCTCGTTTTCTGACGTACAATGTGGTTCCAAAACTTCGGACAGCGATAAATAGTGACTTTTTAATGAAGCCTTAAACCGGCACCCGTAAAGAGGAGCATCCGTCTGATGAGGCATCAAACTGGCCTCCTGACCTGTGGTCATGAATTCCCCACCTTAATTATGACTTTGATATCATTTATTGAGGTGGTAGCGGATACTGCCAGCTATATTGAGCCGGTCAGAATGCGCTATTTTCAGAAAATCTAGTTTGCTGCTTGTGGTAGTTTCAGTCTGACCAGCAGGGGGTGTAATCACCTTCCTCAATCATGAATTTGACCTCATTTATAGGGGTGGTAGTGCAATCTGCCGGCCACTTTGAGTCTGGCAGGATACGCTACCCCTCCGTTAGATCAGATCAGCTTTCTTAAGTTGCCCCAAGCAAGTTCAATTGTTGAATGCAGTAGTCAGAGTCTGGTTGCTCACTGAAACTAAACAGGCTCAAGCTTGGTCAATATGTGGATGGAAGACCCTTTGTGGAAATATAGTTTGCTGCTGGAGGTAGTTTTAGTCCAACCACCAGGGCGTGCTCGTTTTCTGACATGTACAATGTGGTTCCAAAACTTCGGACTGCGAAAAATAGTGACTTTTTAATGAAGCCTTAAACCAGCAACCGTAAAGAGGAGCATCCGTCTGATGAGGCATCAAACTGGCCTCCTGACCTTCTGTGGTCATAAATTCCCCACCTTAATTATGACTTTGATATCATTCATTGAGGTGGTAGTGCATACTGCCAGCTATATTGAGCCGGTCAGGATGCCCTATTTGCTGAAAATCTAGTTTGCTGCTTGTGGTAGTTTCAGTCTGGCCAGCAGGGCGTGTAAACACCTTCCTCAATCATGAATTTGACCTCATTTATAGGGGTGGTAGCGCAATCTGCCGGCCACTTTGAGCCTGGCAGGATACGCTACCCCTCCGTTAGATCAGATCAGCTTTCTTAAGTTGCCCTAAGCAAGTTCAAGTGTTGAATGCAGTAGTCAGAGTCTGGTTGCTCACTGAAGCTAAGAAGGCTCAAGCTTAGTCAATATGTGGATTGGAGACCCTTTGAGGAAATGTAGTTTGCTGCTGGAGGTAGTTTTAGTCCAACCAGCAGAGGGGTGCTCATTTTCTGACATGTACAATGTGGTTCCAAAACTTCGGACTGCGAAAAATAGTGACTTTTTAATGAAGCCTTAAACCGGCAACCGTAAAGAGGAGCATCCGTCTGATGAGGCATCAAATTGGCCTCCTGACCTTCTGTGGTCATGAATTCCCCACCTTAATTATGACTTTGATATCATTCATTGAGGTGGTAGTGCATACTGTCAGCTATATTAAGCCGGTCAGGATGCCCTATTTTCTGAAAATCTAGTTTGCTGCTTGTGGTAGTTTCAGTCTGGCCAGCAGGGGGTGTAATCAGCTTCCTCAATCATGAATTTGACCTCATTTATAGGGGTGGTAGCGCAATCTGCCGGCCACTTTGAGCCTGGCAGGATACGCTACCCCTCCGTTAGATCAGATCAGCTTTCTTAAGTTACACCCAGCAAGTTCAAGTGTTGAATGCAGTGCTCAGATTCTGGTTGCTCACTGAAGCTAAGCAGTCTCAAGCTTGGTCAATATGTGGATGGGAGACTCTTTGTGGAAATCTAGTTTGCTGCTGGAGGTAGTTTTAGTCCAACCAGCAGGGCGTGCTCGTTTTCAGACATGTACAATGTGGTTCCAAAACTTCGGACTGCGAAAAATGGTGACTTTTTAATGAAGCCTTAAACCGGCACCCGTAAAGAGGAGCATCCGTCTGATGAGGCATCAAACTGGCCTCCTGACCTTCTGTGGTCATAAATTCCCCACCTTAATTATGACTTTGATATCATTCATTGAGGTGGTAGTGCATACTGCCAGCTATATTGAGCCGGTCAGGATGCCCTATTTGCTGAAAATCTAGTTTGCTGCTTGTGGTAGTTTCAGTCTGGCCAGCAGGGCGTGTAAACACCTTCCTCAATCATGAATTTGACCTCATTTATAGGGGTGGTAGCGCAATCTGCCGGCCACTTTGAGCCTGGCAGGATACGCTACCCCTCCGTTAGATCAGATCAGCTTTCTTAAGTTGCCCTAAGCAAGTTCAAGTGTTGAATGCAGTAGTCAGAGTCTGGTTGCTCACTGAAGCTAAGAAGGCTCAAGCTTAGTCAATATGTGGATTGGAGACCCTTTGAGGAAATGTAGTTTGCTGCTGGAGGTAGTTTTAGTCCAACCAGCAGAGGGGTGCTCATTTTCTGACATGTACAATGTGGTTCCAAAACTTCGGACTGCGAAAAATAGTGACTTTTTAATGAAGCCTTAAACCGGCAACCGTAAAGAGGAGCATCCGTCTGATGAGGCATCAAATTGGCCTCCTGACCTTCTGTGGTCATGAATTCCCCACCTTAATTATGACTTTGATATCATTCATTGAGGTGGTAGTGCATACTGTCAGCTATATTAAGCCGGTCAGGATGCCCTATTTTCTGAAAATCTAGTTTGCTGCTTGTGGTAGTTTCAGTCTGGCCAGCAGGGGGTGTAATCAGCTTCCTCAATCATGAATTTGACCTCATTTATAGGGGTGGTAGCGCAATCTGCCGGCCACTTTGAGCCTGGCAGGATACGCTACCCCTCCGTTAGATCAGATCAGCTTTCTTAAGTTACACCCAGCAAGTTCAAGTGTTGAATGCAGTGCTCAGATTCTGGTTGCTCACTGAAGCTAAGCAGTCTCAAGCTTGGTCAATATGTGGATGGGAGACTCTTTGTGGAAATCTAGTTTGCTCCTGGAGGTAGTTTTAGTCCAACCAGCAGGGCGTGCTCGTTTTCAGACATGTACAATGTGGTTCCAAAACTTCGGACTGCGAAAAATGGTGACTTTTTAATGAAGCCTTAAACCGGCACCCGTAAAGAGGAGCATCCGTCTGATGAGGCATCAAACTGGCCTCCTGACCTTCTGTGGTCATGAATTCCCCACCTTAATTATGACTTTGATATCATTCATTGAGGTGGTAGTGCATACTGCCAGCTATATTGAGCCGGTCAGGATGCCCTATTTTCTGAAAATCTAGTTTGCTGCTTGTGGTAGTTTCAGTCTGGCCAGCAGGGGGTGTAAACACCTTCCTCAATCATGAATTTGACCTCATTTATAGGGGTGGTAGCGCAATCTGCCGGCCACTTTGAGCCTGGCAGGATACGCTACCCCTCCGTTAGATCAGATCAGCTTTCTTAAGTTGCCCCAAGCAAGTTCAATTGTTGAATGCAGTAGTCAGAGTCTGGTTGCTTATTGAAGCTAGGCAGGCTCAAGCTGGGTCAGTATGTGGATGGGAGACCCTTTATGGAAATATAGTTTGCTGCTGGAGGTAGTTTTAGTCCAACCAGCAGGGGGTGCACGTTTTCTGACATGTACAATGTGGTTCCAAAACTTCGGACTGCGAAAAATAGTGACTTTTTAATGAAGCCTTAAACCGGCAACCGTAAAGAGGAGCATCCGTCTGATGAGGCATCAAACTGGCCTCCTGACCTTCTGTGGTCATAAATTCCCCACCTTAATTATGACTTTGATATCATTCATTGAGGTGGTAGTGCATACTGCCAGCTATATTGAGCCGGTCAGGATGCCCTATTTTCTGAAAATCTAGTTTGCTGCTTGTGGTAGTTTCAGTCTGGCCAGCAGGGGGTGTAAACACCTTCCTCAATCATGAATTTGACCTCATTTATAGGGGTGGTAGCGCAATCTGCCGGCCACTTTGAGCCTGGCAGGATACGCTACCCCTCCGTTAGATCAGATCAGCTTTCTTAAGTTGCCCTAAGCAAGTTGAATTGTTGAATGCAGTAGTCAGAGTCTGGTTGCTTATTGAAGCTAGGCAGGCTCAAGCGGGGTCAGTATGTGGATGGGAGACCCTTTGTGGAAATCTAGTTTGCTGCTGGAGGTAGTTTTAGTCCAACCAGCAGGGGGTGCACGTTTTCTGACATGTACAATGTGGTTCCAAAACTTCGGACTGCGAAAAATAGTGACTTTTTAATGAAGCCTTAAACCGGCAACCGTAAAGAGGAGCATCCGTCTGATGAGGCATCAAACTGGCCTCCTGACCTTCTGTTGTCATGAATTCCCCACCTTAATTATGAATTTGATATCATTCATTGAGGTGGTAGCGGATACTGCCAGCTATATTGAGCCGGTCAGGATGCGCTATTTTCTGAAAATCTAGTTTGCTGCTTGTGGTAGTTTCAGTCTGGCCAGCAGGGGTTGAAATCACCTTCCTCAATCATGATTTTGACCTCATTTATAGGGGTGGTAGCGCAATCTGCCGGCCACTTTGAGCCTAGCAGGATACGCTACCCCTCCATTAGATCAGATCAGCTTTCTTAAGTTGCCCCAAGCAAGTTGAAGTTTTGAATGCAGTAGTCAGAGTCTGGTTGCTCACTGAAGCTAAGCAGGCTCAAGCTTGGTCAATATGTGTATGGGAGACCCTTTGTGGAAATATAGTTTGCTGCTGGAGGTAGTTTTAGTCCAACCAGCAGGGGGTGCACGTTTTCTGACATGTACAATGTGGTTCCAAAACTTCGGACTGCGAAAAATGGTGACTTTTTAATGAAGCCTTAAACCGGCAACCATAAAGAGGAGCATCCGTCTGATGAGGCATCAAACTGGCCTCCTGACCTTCTGTGGTCATAAATTCCCCACCTTAATTATGACTTTGATATCATTCATTGAGGTGGTAGTGCATACTGCCAGCTATATTGAGCCGGTCAGGATGCCCTATTTTTTGAAAATCTAGTTTGCTGCTTGTGGTAGTTTCAGTCTGGCCAGCAGGGGGTGTAAACACCTTCCTCAATCATGAATTTGACCTCATTTATAGGGGTGGTAGCGCAATCTGCCGGCCACTTTGAGCCTGGCAGGATACGCTACCCCTCCGTTAGATCAGATCAGCTTTCTTAAGTTGCCCCAAGAAAGTTCAATTGTTGAATGCAGTAGTCAGATTCTGGTTGCTTATTGAAGCTAGGCAGGCTCAAGCTGGGTCAGTATGTGGATGGGAGACCCTTTGTGGAAATCTAGTTTGCTGCTGGAGGTAGTTTTAGTCCAACCAGCAGGGGGTGCACGTTTTCTGACATGTACAATGTGGTTCCAAAACTTCGGACTGCGAAAAATGGTGACTTTTTAATGAAGCCGTAAACCGGCACCCGTAAAGAGGAGCATCCGTCTGATGAGGCATCAATCTGGCCTCCTGACCTTCTGTGGTCATGAATTCCCCACCTTAATTATGACTTTGATATCATTCATTGAGGTGGTAGTGCATACTGCCAGCTATATTGAGCCGGTCAGGATGCGCTATTTTCTGAAAATCTAGTTTGCTGCTTGTGGTAGTTTCAGTCTGGCCAGCAGGGGGTGTAAACACCTTCCTCAATCATGAATTTGACCTCATTTATAGGGGTGGTAGCGCAATCAGCCAGCCACTTTGAGCCTGGCAGGATACGCTACCCCTCCATTAGATCAGATCAGCTTTCTTAAGTTGACCCAACCAAGTTCAAGTTTTGAATGCAGTAGTCAGAGTCTGGTTGCTCACTGAAGCTAAGCAGGCTCAAGCTTGGTCAATATGTGTATGGGAGACCTTTTATGGAAATCTAGTTTGCTGCTGGAGGTAGTTTTAGTCCAACCAGCAGGGGGTGCTCGTTTTCTGACATTTACAATGTGGTTCCAAAACTTCAGACAGCGATAAATAGTGACTTTTTAATGAAGCCTTAAACCGGCACCCGTAAAGAGGAGCATCCGTCTGATGAGGCATCAAACTGGCCTCCTGACCTGTGGTCATGAATTCCCCACCTTAATTATGACTTTGATATCATTTATTGAGGTGGTAGCGGATACTGCCAGCTATATTGAGCCGGTCAGGATGCGCTATTTTCTGAAAATCTAGTTTGCTGCTTGTGGTAGTTTCAGTCTGGCCAGCAGGGGGTGTAAACACCTTCCTCAATCATGAATTTGACCTCATTTATAGGGGTGGTAGCGCAATCTGCCGGCCACTTTGAGCCTGGCAGGATACGCTACCCCTCCGTTAGATCAGATCAGCTTTCTTAAGTTGCCCTAAGCAAGTTCAAGTGTTGAATGCAGTAGTCAGAGTCTGGTTACTCACTGAAGCTAAGAACGCTCAAGCTTAGTCAATATGTGGATGGGAGACCCTTTGAGGAAATGTAGTTTGCTGCTGGAGGTAGTTTTAGTCCAACCAGCAGAGGGGTGCTCATTTTCTGACATGTACAATGTGGTTCCAAAACTTCGGACTGCGAAAAATAGTGACTTTTTAATGAAGCCTTAAACCGGCAACCGTAAAGAGCAGCATCCGTCTGATGAGGCATCAAACTGGCCTCCTGACCTTCTGTGGTCATAAATTCCCCACCTTAATTATGACTTTGATATCATTCATTTAGGTGGTAGTGCATACTGCCAGCTATATTGAGCCGGTCAGGATGACCTATTTTCTGAAAATCTAGTTTGCTGCTTGTGGTAGTTTCAGTCTGGCCAGCAGGGGGTGTAAACACCTTCCTCAATCATGAATTTGACCTCATTTATAGGGGTGGTAGCGCAATCTGCCGGCCACTTTGAGCCTGGCAGGATACGCTACCCCTCCGTTAGATCAGATCAGCTTTCTTAAGTTGCCCTAAGCAAGTTCAAGTGTTGAATGCAGTAGTCAGAGTCTGGTTACTCACTGAAGCTAAGAAGGCTCAAGCTTAGTCAATATGTGGATTGGAGACCCTTTGTGGAAATCTAGTTTGCTGCTGGAGGTAGTTTTAGTTCAACCAGCAGGGCGTGCTCGTTTTCTGACGTACAATGTGGTTCCAAAACTTCGGACAGCGATAAATAGTGACTTTTTAATAAAGCCTTAAACCGGCACCCGTAAAGAGGAGCATCCGTCTGATGAGGCATCAAACTGGCCTCCTGACCTGTGGTCATGAATTCCCCACCTTAATTATGACTTTGATATCATTTATTGAGGTGGTAGCGGATACTGCCAGCTATATTGAGCCGGTCAGGATGCGCTATTTTCTGAAAATCTAGTTTGCTGCTTGTGGTAGTTTCAGTCTGGCCAACAGGGGGTGAAATCACCTTCCTCAATCATGAATTTGACCTCATTTATAGGGGTGGTAGCGCAATCTGCCGGCCACTTTGAGCCTGGCAGGATACGCTACCCCTCCGTTAGATCAGATCAGCTTTCTTAAGTTACCCCCAGCAAGTTCAAGTGTTGAAAGCAGTAGTCAGAGTCTGGTTGCTCATTGAAGCTAAGCAGTCTCAAGCTTGGTCAATATGTGGATGGGAGACCCTTTGAGGAAATGTAGTTTGCTGCTGGAGGTAGTTTTAGTCCAACCAGCAGAGGGGTGCTCATTTTCTGACATGTACAATGTGGTTCCAAAACTTCGGACTGCGAAAAATAGTGACTTTTTAATGAAGCCTTAAACCGGCAACCGTAAAGAGGAGCATCCGTCTGATGAGGCATCAAATTGGCCTCCTGACCTTCTGTGGTCATGAATTCCCCACCTTAATTATGACTTTGATATCATTCATTGAGGTGGTAGTGCATACTGTCAGCTATATTAAGCCGGTCAGGATGCCCTATTTTCTGAAAATCTAGTTTGCTGCTTGTGGTAGTTTCAGTCTGGCCAGCAGAGGGTGTAATCAGCTTCCTCAATCATGAATTTGACCTCATTTATAGGGGTGGTAGCGCAATCTGCCGGCCACTTTGAGCCTGGCAGGATACGCTACCCCTCCGTTAGATCAGATCAGCTTTCTTAAGTTACCCCCAGCAAGTTCAAGTGTTGAATGCAGTACTCAGATTCTGGTTGCTCACTGAAGCTAAGCAGTCTCAAGCTTGGTCAATATATGGATGGGAGACTCTTTGTGGAAATCTAGTTTGCTGCTGGAGGTAGTTTTAGTCCAACCAGCAGGGCGTGCTCGTTTTCAGACATGTAAAATGTGGTTCCAAAACTTCGGACTGCGAAAAATGGTGACTTTTTAATGAAGCCTTAAACCGGCACCCGTAAAGAGGAGCATCCGTCTGATGAGGCATCAAACTGGCCTCCTGACCTTCTGTGGTCATAAATTCCCCACCTTAATTATGACTTTAATATCATTCATTGAGGTGGTAGTGCATACTGCCAGCTATATTGAGCCGGTCAGGATGCCCTATTTTCTGAAAATCTAGTTTGCTGCTTGTGGTAGTTTCAGTCTGGCCAGCAGGGGGTGTAAACACCTTCCTCAATCATGAATTTGACCTCATTTATAGGGGTGGTAGCGCAATCTGCCGGCCACTTTGAGCCTGGCAGGATACGCTACCCCTCCGTTAGATCAGATCAGCTTTCTTAAGTTGCCCCAAGCAAGTTCAATTGTTGAATGCAGTAGTCAGAGTCTGGTTGCTTATTGAAGCTAGGCAGGCTCAAGCTGGGTCAGTATGTGGATGGGAGACCCTTTGTGGAAATATAGTTTGCTTCTGGAGGTAGTTTTAGTCCAACCAGCAGGGGGTGCACGTTTTCTGACATGTACAATGTGGTTCCAAAACTTCGGACTGCGAAAAATAGTGACTTTTTAATGAAGCCTTAAACCGGCAACCGTAAAGAGGAGCATCCGTCTGATGAGGCATCAAACTGGCCTCCTGACCTTCTGTGGTCATAAATTCCCCACCTTAATTATGACTTTGATATCATTCATTGAGGTGGTAGTGCATACTGCCAGCTATATTGAGCCGGTCAGGATGCCCTATTTTCTGAAAATCTAGTTTGCTGCTTGTGGTAGTTTCAGTCTGGCCAGCAGGGGGTGCAAACACCTTCCTCAATCATGAATTTGACCTCATTTATAGGGGTGGTAGCGCAATCTGCCGGCCACTTTGAGGCTGGCAGGATACGCTACCCCTCCGTTAGATCAGATCAGCTTTCTTAAGTTGCCCTAAGCAAGTTCAAGTGTTGAATGCAGTAGTCAGAGTCTGGTTACTCACTGAAGCTAAGAAGGCTCAAGCTTAGTCAATATGTGGATTGGAGACCCTTTGTGGAAATCTAGTTTGCTGCTGGAGGTAGTTTTAGTTCAACCAGCAGGGCGTGCTCGTTTTCTGACGTACAATGTGGTTCCAAAACTTCGGACAGCGATAAATAGTGACTTTTTAATGAAGCCTTAAACCGGCACCCGTAAAGAGGAGCATCCGTCTGATGAGGCATCAAACTGGCCTCCTGACCTGTGGTCATGAATTCCCCACCTTAATTATGACTTTGATATCATTTATTGAGGTGGTAGCGGATACTGCCAGCTATATTGAGCCGGTCAGAATGCGCTATTTTCAGAAAATCTAGTTTGCTGCTTGTGGTAGTTTCAGTCTGACCAGCAGGGGGTGTAATCACCTTCCTCAATCATGAATTTGACCTCATTTATAGGGGTGGTAGTGCAATCTGCCGGCCACTTTGAGTCTGGCAGGATACGCTACCCCTCCGTTAGATCAGATCAGCTTTCTTAAGTTGCCCCAAGCAAGTTCAATTGTTGAATGCAGTAGTCAGAGTCTGGTTGCTCACTGAAACTAAACAGGCTCAAGCTTGGTCAATATGTGGATGGAAGACCCTTTGTGGAAATATAGTTTGCTGCTGGAGGTAGTTTTAGTCCAACCACCAGGGCGTGCTCGTTTTCTGACATGTACAATGTGGTTCCAAAACTTCGGACTGCGAAAAATAGTGACTTTTTAATGAAGCCTTAAACCAGCAACCGTAAAGAGCAGCATCCGTCTGATGAGGCATCAAACTGGCCTCCTGACCTTCTGTGGTCATAAATTCCCCACCTTAATTATGACTTTGATATCATTCATTGAGGTGGTAGTGCATACTGCCAGCTATATTGAGCCGGTCAGGATGCCCTATTTGCTGAAAATCTAGTTTGCTGCTTGTGGTAGTTTCAGTCTGGCCAGCAGGGCGTGTAAACACCTTCCTCAATCATGAATTTGACCTCATTTATAGGGGTGGTAGCGCAATCTGCCGGCCACTTTGAGCCTGGCAGGATACGCTACCCCTCCGTTAGATCAGATCAGCTTTCTTAAGTTGCCCTAAGCAAGTTCAAGTGTTGAATGCAGTAGTCAGAGTCTGGTTGCTCACTGAAGCTAAGAAGGCTCAAGCTTAGTCAATATGTGGATTGGAGACCCTTTGAGGAAATGTAGTTTGCTGCTGGAGGTAGTTTTAGTCCAACCAGCAGAGGGGTGCTCATTTTCTGACATGTACAATGTGGTTCCAAAACTTCGGACTGCGAAAAATAGTGACTTTTTAATGAAGCCTTAAACCGGCAACCGTAAAGAGGAGCATCCGTCTGATGAGGCATCAAATTGGCCTCCTGACCTTCTGTGGTCATGAATTCCCCACCTTAATTATGACTTTGATATCATTCATTGAGGTGGTAGTGCATACTGTCAGCTATATTAAGCCGGTCAGGATGCCCTATTTTCTGAAAATCTAGTTTGCTGCTTGTGGTAGTTTCAGTCTGGCCAGCAGGGGGTGTAATCAGCTTCCTCAATCATGAATTTGACCTCATTTATAGGGGTGGTAGCGCAATCTGCCGGCCACTTTGAGCCTGGCAGGATACGCTACCCCTCCGTTAGATCAGATCAGCTTTCTTAAGTTACCCCCAGCAAGTTCAAGTGTTGAATGCAGTGCTCAGATTCTGGTTGCTCACTGAAGCTAAGCAGTCTCAAGCTTGGTCAATATGTGGATGGGAGACTCTTTGTGGAAATCTAGTTTGCTGCTGGAGGTAGTTTTAGTCCAACCAGCAGGGCGTGCTCGTTTTCAGACATGTAAAATGTGGTTCCAAAACTTCGGACTGCGAAAAATGGTGACTTTTTAATGAAGCCTTAAACCGGCACCCGTAAAGAGGAGCATCCGTCTGATGAGGCATCAAACTGGCCTCCTGACCTTCTGTGGTCATAAATTCCCCACCTTAATTATGACTTTAATATCATTCATTGAGGTGGTAGTGCATACTGCCAGCTATATTGAGCCGGTCAGGATGCCCTATTTTCTGAAAATCTAGTTTGCTGCTTGTGGTAGTTTCAGTCTGGCCAGCAGGGGGTGTAAACACCTTCCTCAATCATGAATTTGACCTCATTTATAGGGGTGGTAGCGCAATCTGCCGGCCACTTTGAGCCTGGCAGGATACGCTACCCCTCCGTTAGATCAGATCAGCTTTCTTAAGTTGCCCCAAAGCAAGTTCAATTGTTGAATGCAGTAGTCAGAGTCTGGTTGCTTGTTGAAGCTAGGCAGGCTCAAGCTGGGTCAGTATGTGGATGGGAGACCCTTTATGGAAATATAGTTTGCTGCTGGAGGTAGTTTTAGTCCAACCAGCAGGGGGTGCACGTTTTCTGACATGTACAATGTGGTTCCAAAACTTCGGACTGCGAAAAATAGTGACTTTTTAATGAAGCCTTAAACCGGCAACCGTAAAGAGGAGCATCCGTCTGATGAGGCATCAAACTGGCCTCCTGACCTTCTGTGGTCATAAATTCCCCACCTTAATTATGACTTTGATATCATTCATTGAGGTGGTAGTGCATACTGCCAGCTATATTGAGCCGGTCAGGATGCCCTATTTTCTGAAAATCTAGTTTGCTGCTTGTGGTAGTTTCAGTCTGGCCAGCAGGGGTTGAAATCACCTTCCTCAATCATGATTTTGACCTCATTTATAGGGGTGGTAGCGCAATCTGCCGGCCACTTTGAGCCTAGCAGGATACGCTACCCCTCCATTAGATCAGATCAGCTTTCTTAAGTTGCCCCAAGCAAGTTGAAGTTTTGAATGCAGTAGTCAGAGTCTGGTTGCTCACTGAAGCTAAGCAGGCTCAAGCTTGGTCAATATGTGTATGGGAGACCCTTTGTGGAAATATAGTTTGCTGCTGGAGGTAGTTTTAGTCCAACCAGCAGGGGGTGCACGTTTTCTGACATGTACAATGTGGTTCCAAAACTTCGGACTGCGAAAAATAGTGACTTTTTAATGAAGCCTTAAACCGGCAACCATAAAGAGGAGCATCCGTCTGATGAGGCATCAAACTGGCCTCCTGACCTTCTGTGGTCATAAATTCCCCACCTTAATTATGACTTTGATATCATTCATTGAGGTGGTAGTGCATACTGCCAGCTATATTGAGCCGGTCAGGATGCCCTATTTTCTGAAAATCTAGTTTGCTGCTTGTGGTAGTTTCAGTCTGGCCAGCAGGGGGTGTAAACACCTTCCTCAATCATGAATTTGACCTCATTTATAGGGGTGGTAGCGCAATCTGCCGGCCACTTTGAGCCTGGCAGGATACGCTACCCCTCCGTTAGATCAGATCAGCTTTCTTAAGTTGCCCCAAGAAAGTTCAATTGTTGAATGCAGTAGTCAGATTCTGGTTGCTTATTGAAGCTAGGCAGGCTCAAGCTGGGTCAGTATGTGGATGGGAGACCCTTTGTGGAAATCTAGTTTGCTGCTGGAGGTAGTTTTAGTCCAACCAGCAGGGGGTGCACGTTTTCTGACATGTACAATGTGGTTCCAAAACTTCGGACTGCGAAAAATGGTGACTTTTTAATGAAGCCGTAAACCGGCACCCGTAAAGAGGAGCATCCGTCTGATGAGGCATCAATCTGGCCTCCTGACCTTCTGTGGTCATGAATTCCCCACCTTAATTATGACTTTGATATCATTTATTGAGGTGGTAGCGGATACTGCCAGCTATATTGAGCCGGTCAGGATGCGCTATTTTCTGAAAATCTAGTTTGCTGCTTGTGGTAGTTTCAGTCTGGCCAGCAGGGGGTGTAAACACCTTCCTCAATCATGAATTTGACCTCATTTATAGGGGTGGTAGCGCAATCTGCCGGCCACTTTGAGCCTGGCAGGATACGCTACCCCTCCGTTAGATCAGATCAGCTTTCTTAAGTTGCCCTAAGCAAGTTCAAGTGTTGAATGCAGTAGTCAGAGTCTGGTTACTCACTGAAGCTAAGAACGCTCAAGCTTAGTCAATATGTGGATGGGAGACCCTTTGAGGAAATGTAGTTTGCTGCTGGAGGTAGTTTTAGTCCAACCAGCAGAGGGGTGCTCATTTTCTGACATGTACAATGTGGTTCCAAAACTTCGGACTGCGAAAAATAGTGACTTTTTAATGAAGCCTTAAACCGGCAACCGTAAAGAGCAGCATCCGTCTGATGAGGCATCAAACTGGCCTCCTGACCTTCTGTGGTCATAAATTCCCCACCTTAATTATGACTTTGATATCATTCATTTAGGTGGTAGTGCATACTGCCAGCTATATTGAGCCGGTCAGGATGACCTATTTTCTGAAAATCTAGTTTGCTGCTTGTGGTAGTTTCAGTCTGGCCAGCAGGGGGTGTAAACACCTTCCTCAATCATGAATTTGACCTCATTTATAGGGGTGGTAGCGCAATCTGCCGGCCACTTTGAGCCTGGCAGGATACGCTACCCCTCCGTTAGATCAGATCAGCTTTCTTAAGTTGCCCTAAGCAAGTTCAAGTGTTGAATGCAGTAGTCAGAGTCTGGTTACTCACTGAAGCTAAGAAGGCTCAAGCTTAGTCAATATGTGGATTGGAGACCCTTTGTGGAAATCTAGTTTGCTGCTGGAGGTAGTTTTAGTTCAACCAGCAGGGCGTGCTCGTTTTCTGACGTACAATGTGGTTCCAAAACTTCGGACAGCGATAAATAGTGACTTTTTAATAAAGCCTTAAACCGGCACCCGTAAAGAGGAGCATCCGTCTGATGAGGCATCAAACTGGCCTCCTGACCTGTGGTCATGAATTCCCCACCTTAATTATGACTTTGATATCATTTATTGAGGTGGTAGCGGATACTGCCAGCTATATTGAGCCGGTCAGGATGCGCTATTTTCTGAAAATCTAGTTTGCTGCTTGTGGTAGTTTCAGTCTGGCCAACAGGGGGTGAAATCACCTTCCTCAATCATGAATTTGACCTCATTTATAGGGGTGGTAGCGCAATCTGCCGGCCACTTTGAGCCTGGCAGGATACGCTACCCCTCCGTTAGATCAGATCAGCTTTCTTAAGTTACCCCCAGCAAGTTCAAGTGTTGAAAGCAGTAGTCAGAGTCTGGTTGCTCATTGAAGCTAAGCAGTCTCAAGCTTGGTCAATATGTGGATGGGAGACCCTTTGAGGAAATGTAGTTTGCTGCTGGAGGTAGTTTTAGTCCAACCAGCAGAGGGGTGCTCATTTTCTGACATGTACAATGTGGTTCCAAAACTTCGGACTGCGAAAAATAGTGACTTTTTAATGAAGCCTTAAACCGGCAACCGTAAAGAGGAGCATCCGTCTGATGAGGCATCAAATTGGCCTCCTGACCTTCTGTGGTCATGAATTCCCCACCTTAATTATGACTTTGATATCATTCATTGAGGTGGTAGTGCATACTGTCAGCTATATTAAGCCGGTCAGGATGCCCTATTTTCTGAAAATCTAGTTTGCTGCTTGTGGTAGTTTCAGTCTGGCCAGCAGAGGGTGTAATCAGCTTCCTCAATCATGAATTTGACCTCATTTATAGGGGTGGTAGCGCAATCTGCCGGCCACTTTGAGCCTGGCAGGATACGCTACCCCTCCGTTAGATCAGATCAGCTTTCTTAAGTTACCCCCAGCAAGTTCAAGTGTTGAATGCAGTACTCAGATTCTGGTTGCTCACTGAAGCTAAGCAGTCTCAAGCTTGGTCAATATATGGATGGGAGACTCTTTGTGGAAATCTAGTTTGCTGCTGGAGGTAGTTTTAGTCCAACCAGCAGGGCGTGCTCGTTTTCAGACATGTACAATGTGGTTCCAAAACTTCGGACTGCGAAAAATGGTGACTTTTTAATGAAGCCTTAAACCGGCACCCGTAAAGAGGAGCATCCGTCTGATGAGGCATCAAACTGACCTCCTGACCTTCTGTGGTCATAAATTCCCCACCTTAATTATGACTTTAATATCATTCATTGAGGTGGTAGTGCATACTGCCAGCTATATTGAGCCGGTCAGGATGCCCTATTTTCTGAAAATCTAGTTTGCTGCTTGTGGTAGTTTCAGTCTGGCCAGCAGGGGGTGTAAACACCTTCCTCAATCATGAATTTGACCTCATTTATAGGGGTGGTAGCGCAATCTGCCGGCCACTTTGAGCCTGGCAGGATACGCTACCCCTCCGTTAGATCAGATCAGCTTTCTTAAGTTGCCCCAAGCAAGTTCAATTGTTGAATGCAGTAGTCAGAGTCTGGTTGCTTATTGAAGCTAGGCAGGCTCAAGCTGGGTCAGTATGTGGATGGGAGACCCTTTGTGGAAATATAGTTTGCTGCTGGAGGTAGTTTTAGTCCAACCAGCAGGGGGTGCACGTTTTCTGACATGTACAATGTGGTTCCAAAACTTCGGACTGCGAAAAATAGTGACTTTTTAATGAAGCCTTAAACCGGCAACCGTAAAGAGGAGCATCCGTCTGATGAGGCATCAAACTGGCCTCCTGACCTTCTGTGGTCATAAATTCCCCACCTTAATTATGACTTTGATATCATTCATTGAGGTGGTAGTGCATACTGCCAGCTATATTGAGCCGGTCAGGATGCCCTATTTTCTGAAAATCTAGTTTGCTGCTTGTGGTAGTTTCAGTCTGGCCAGCAGGGGGTGCAAACACCTTCCTCAATCATGAATTTGACCTCATTTATAGGGGTGGTAGCGCAATCTGCCGGCCACTTTGAGGCTGGCAGGATACGCTACCCCTCCGTTAGATCAGATCAGCTTTCTTAAGTTGCCCTAAGCAAGTTCAAGTGTTGAATGCAGTAGTCAGAGTCTGGTTACTCACTGAAGCTAAGAAGGCTCAAGCTTAGTCAATATGTGGATTGGAGACCCTTTGTGGAAATCTAGTTTGCTGCTGGAGGTAGTTTTAGTTCAACCAGCAGGGCGTGCTCGTTTTCTGACGTACAATGTGGTTCCAAAACTTCGGACAGCGATAAATAGTGACTTTTTAATGAAGCCTTAAACCGGCACCCGTAAAGAGGAGCATCCGTCTGATGAGGCATCAAACTGGCCTCCTGACCTGTGGTCATGAATTCCCCACCTTAATTATGACTTTGATATCATTTATTGAGGTGGTAGCGGATACTGCCAGCTATATTGAGCCGGTCAGAATGCGCTATTTTCAGAAAATCTAGTTTGCTGCTTGTGGTAGTTTCAGTCTGACCAGCAGGGGGTGTAATCACCTTCCTCAATCATGAATTTGACCTCATTTATAGGGGTGGTAGTGCAATCTGCCGGCCACTTTGAGTCTGGCAGGATACGCTACCCCTCCGTTAGATCAGATCAGCTTTCTTAAGTTGCCCCAAGCAAGTTCAATTGTTGAATGCAGTAGTCAGAGTCTGGTTGCTCACTGAAACTAAACAGGCTCAAGCTTGGTCAATATGTGGATGGAAGACCCTTTGTGGAAATATAGTTTGCTGCTGGAGGTAGTTTTAGTCCAACCACCAGGGCGTGCTCGTTTTCTGACATGTACAATGTGGTTCCAAAACTTCGGACTGCGAAAAATAGTGACTTTTTAATGAAGCCTTAAACCAGCAACCGTAAAGAGCAGCATCCGTCTGATGAGGCATCAAACTGGCCTCCTGACCTTCTGTGGTCATAAATTCCCCACCTTAATTATGACTTTGATATCATTCATTGAGGTGGTAGTGCATACTGCCAGCTATATTGAGCCGGTCAGGATGCCCTATTTGCTGAAAATCTAGTTTGCTGCTTGTGGTAGTTTCAGTCTGGCCAGCAGGGCGTGTAAACACCTTCCTCAATCATGAATTTGACCTCATTTATAGGGGTGGTAGCGCAATCTGCCGGCCACTTTGAGCCTGGCAGGATACGCTACCCCTCCGTTAGATCAGATCAGCTTTCTTAAGTTGCCCTAAGCAAGTTCAAGTGTTGAATGCAGTAGTCAGAGTCTGGTTGCTCACTGAAGCTAAGAAGGCTCAAGCTTAGTCAATATGTGGATTGGAGACCCTTTGAGGAAATGTAGTTTGCTGCTGGAGGTAGCTTTAGTCCAACCAGCAGAGGGGTGCTCATTTTCTGACATGTACAATGTGGTTCCAAAACTTCGGACTGCGAAAAATAGTGACTTTTTAATGAAGCCTTAAACCGGCAACCGTAAAGAGGAGCATCCGTCTGATGAGGCATCAAATTGGCCTCCTGACCTTCTGTGGTCATGAATTCCCCACCTTAATTATGACTTTGATATCATTCATTGAGGTGGTAGTGCATACTGTCAGCTATATTAAGCCGGTCAGGATGCCCTATTTTCTGAAAATCTAGTTTGCTGCTTGTGGTAGTTTCAGTCTGGCCAGCAGGGGGTGTAATCAGCTTCCTCAATCATGAATTTGACCTCATTTATAGGGGTGGTAGCGCAATCTGCCGGCCACTTTGAGCCTGGCAGGATACGCTACCCCTCCGTTAGATCAGATCAGCTTTCTTAAGTTACCCCCAGCAAGTTCAAGTGTTGAATGCAGTGCTCAGATTCTGGTTGCTCACTGAAGCTAAGCAGTCTCAAGCTTGGTCAATATGTGGATGGGAGACTCTTTGTGGAAATCTAGTTTGCTGCTGGAGGTAGTTTTAGTCCAACCAGCAGGGCGTGCTCGTTTTCAGACATGTAAAATGTGGTTCCAAAACTTCGGACTGCGAAAAATGGTGACTTTTTAATGAAGCCTTAAACCGGCACCCGTAAAGAGGAGCATCCGTCTGATGAGGCATCAAACTGGCCTCCTGACCTTCTGTGGTCATAAATTCCCCACCTTAATTATGACTTTAATATCATTCATTGAGGTGGTAGTGCATACTGCCAGCTATATTGAGCCGGTCAGGATGCCCTATTTTCTGAAAATCTAGTTTGCTGCTTGTGGTAGTTTCAGTCTGGCCAGCAGGGGGTGTAAACACCTTCCTCAATCATGAATTTGACCTCATTTATAGGGGTGGTAGCGCAATCTGCCGGCCACTTTGAGCCTGGCAGGATACGCTACCCCTCCGTTAGATCAGATCAGCTTTCTTAAGTTGCCCCAAAGCAAGTTCAATTGTTGAATGCAGTAGTCAGAGTCTGGTTGCTTGTTGAAGCTAGGCAGGCTCAAGCTGGGTCAGTATGTGGATGGGAGACCCTTTATGGAAATATAGTTTGCTGCTGGAGGTAGTTTTAGTCCAACCAGCAGGGGGTGCACGTTTTCTGACATGTACAATGTGGTTCCAAAACTTCGGACTGCGAAAAATAGTGACTTTTTAATGAAGCCTTAAACCGGCAACCGTAAAGAGGAGCATCCGTCTGATGAGGCATCAAACTGGCCTCCTGACCTTCTGTGGTCATAAATTCCCCACCTTAATTATGACTTTGATATCATTCATTGAGGTGGTAGTGCATACTGCCAGCTATATTGAGCCGGTCAGGATGCCCTATTTTCTGAAAATCTAGTTTGCTGCTTGTGGTAGTTTCAGTCTGGCCAGCAGGGGTTGAAATCACCTTCCTCAATCATGATTTTGACCTCATTTATAGGGGTGGTAGCGCAATCTGCCGGCCACTTTGAGCCTAGCAGGATACGCTACCCCTCCATTAGATCAGATCAGCTTTCTTAAGTTGCCCCAAGCAAGTTGAAGTTTTGAATGCAGTAGTCAGAGTCTGGTTGCTCACTGAAGCTAAGCAGGCTCAAGCTTGGTCAATATGTGTATGGGAGACCCTTTGTGGAAATATAGTTTGCTGCTGGAGGTAGTTTTAGTCCAACCAGCAGGGGGTGCACGTTTTCTGACATGTACAATGTGGTTCCAAAACTTCGGACTGCGAAAAATAGTGACTTTTTAATGAAGCCTTAAACCGGCAACCATAAAGAGGAGCATCCGTCTGATGAGGCATCAAACTGGCCTCCTGACCTTCTGTGGTCATAAATTCCCCACCTTAATTATGACTTTGATATCATTCATTGAGGTGGTAGTGCATACTGCCAGCTATATTGAGCCGGTCAGGATGCCCTATTTTCTGAAAATCTAGTTTGCTGCTTGTGGTAGTTTCAGTCTGGCCAGCAGGGGGTGTAAACACCTTCCTCAATCATGAATTTGACCTCATTTATAGGGGTGGTAGCGCAATCTGCCGGCCACTTTGAGCCTGGCAGGATACGCTACCCCTCCGTTAGATCAGATCAGCTTTCTTAAGTTGCCCCAAGAAAGTTCAATTGTTGAATGCAGTAGTCAGATTCTGGTTGCTTATTGAAGCTAGGCAGGCTCAAGCTGGGTCAGTATGTGGATGGGAGACCCTTTGTGGAAATCTAGTTTGCTGCTGGAGGTAGTTTTAGTCCAACCAGCAGGGGGTGCACGTTTTCTGACATGTACAATGTGGTTCCAAAACTTCGGACTGCGAAAAATGGTGACTTTTTAATGAAGCCGTAAACCGGCACCCGTAAAGAGGAGCATCCGTCTGATGAGGCATCAATCTGGCCTCCTGACCTTCTGTGGTCATGAATTCCCCACCTTAATTATGACTTTGATATCATTTATTGAGGTGGTAGCGGATACTGCCAGCTATATTGAGCCGGTCAGGATGCGCTATTTTCTGAAAATCTAGTTTGCTGCTTGTGGTAGTTTCAGTCTGGCCAGCAGGGGGTGTAAACACCTTCCTCAATCATGAATTTGACCTCATTTATAGGGGTGGTAGCGCAATCTGCCGGCCACTTTGAGCCTGGCAGGATACGCTACCCCTCCGTTAGATCAGATCAGCTTTCTTAAGTTGCCCTAAGCAAGTTCAAGTGTTGAATGCAGTAGTCAGAGTCTGGTTACTCACTGAAGCTAAGAACGCTCAAGCTTAGTCAATATGTGGATGGGAGACCCTTTGAGGAAATGTAGTTTGCTGCTGGAGGTAGTTTTAGTCCAACCAGCAGAGGGGTGCTCATTTTCTGACATGTACAATGTGGTTCCAAAACTTCGGACTGCGAAAAATAGTGACTTTTTAATGAAGCCTTAAACCGGCAACCGTAAAGAGCAGCATCCGTCTGATGAGGCATCAAACTGGCCTCCTGACCTTCTGTGGTCATAAATTCCCCACCTTAATTATGACTTTGATATCATTCATTTAGGTGGTAGTGCATACTGCCAGCTATATTGAGCCGGTCAGGATGACCTATTTTCTGAAAATCTAGTTTGCTGCTTGTGGTAGTTTCAGTCTGGCCAGCAGGGGGTGTAAACACCTTCCTCAATCATGAATTTGACCTCATTTATAGGGGTGGTAGCGCAATCTGCCGGCCACTTTGAGCCTGGCAGGATACGCTACCCCTCCGTTAGATCAGATCAGCTTTCTTAAGTTGCCCTAAGCAAGTTCAAGTGTTGAATGCAGTAGTCAGAGTCTGGTTACTCACTGAAGCTAAGAAGGCTCAAGCTTAGTCAATATGTGGATTGGAGACCCTTTGTGGAAATCTAGTTTGCTGCTGGAGGTAGTTTTAGTTCAACCAGCAGGGCGTGCTCGTTTTCTGACGTACAATGTGGTTCCAAAACTTCGGACAGCGATAAATAGTGACTTTTTAATAAAGCCTTAAACCGGCACCCGTAAAGAGGAGCATCCGTCTGATGAGGCATCAAACTGGCCTCCTGACCTGTGGTCATGAATTCCCCACCTTAATTATGACTTTGATATCATTTATTGAGGTGGTAGCGGATACTGCCAGCTATATTGAGCCGGTCAGGATGCGCTATTTTCTGAAAATCTAGTTTGCTGCTTGTGGTAGTTTCAGTCTGGCCAACAGGGGGTGAAATCACCTTCCTCAATCATGAATTTGACCTCATTTATAGGGGTGGTAGCGCAATCTGCCGGCCACTTTGAGCCTGGCAGGATACGCTACCCCTCCGTTAGATCAGATCAGCTTTCTTAAGTTACCCCCAGCAAGTTCAAGTGTTGAAAGCAGTAGTCAGAGTCTGGTTGCTCATTGAAGCTAAGCAGTCTCAAGCTTGGTCAATATGTGGATGGGAGACCCTTTGAGGAAATGTAGTTTGCTGCTGGAGGTAGTTTTAGTCCAACCAGCAGAGGGGTGCTCATTTTCTGACATGTACAATGTGGTTCCAAAACTTCGGACTGCGAAAAATAGTGACTTTTTAATGAAGCCTTAAACCGGCAACCGTAAAGAGGAGCATCCGTCTGATGAGGCATCAAATTGGCCTCCTGACCTTCTGTGGTCATGAATTCCCCACCTTAATTATGACTTTGATATCATTCATTGAGGTGGTAGTGCATACTGTCAGCTATATTAAGCCGGTCAGGATGCCCTATTTTCTGAAAATCTAGTTTGCTGCTTGTGGTAGTTTCAGTCTGGCCAGCAGAGGGTGTAATCAGCTTCCTCAATCATGAATTTGACCTCATTTATAGGGGTGGTAGCGCAATCTGCCGGCCACTTTGAGCCTGGCAGGATACGCTACCCCTCCGTTAGATCAGATCAGCTTTCTTAAGTTACCCCCAGCAAGTTCAAGTGTTGAATGCAGTACTCAGATTCTGGTTGCTCACTGAAGCTAAGCAGTCTCAAGCTTGGTCAATATATGGATGGGAGACTCTTTGTGGAAATCTAGTTTGCTGCTGGAGGTAGTTTTAGTCCAACCAGCAGGGCGTGCTCGTTTTCAGACATGTACAATGTGGTTCCAAAACTTCGGACTGCGAAAAATGGTGACTTTTTAATGAAGCCTTAAACCGGCACCCGTAAAGAGGAGCATCCGTCTGATGAGGCATCAAACTGACCTCCTGACCTTCTGTGGTCATAAATTCCCCACCTTAATTATGACTTTAATATCATTCATTGAGGTGGTAGTGCATACTGCCAGCTATATTGAGCCGGTCAGGATGCCCTATTTTCTGAAAATCTAGTTTGCTGCTTGTGGTAGTTTCAGTCTGGCCAGCAGGGGGTGTAAACACCTTCCTCAATCATGAATTTGACCTCATTTATAGGGGTGGTAGCGCAATCTGCCGGCCACTTTGAGCCTGGCAGGATACGCTACCCCTCCGTTAGATCAGATCAGCTTTCTTAAGTTGCCCCAAGCAAGTTCAATTGTTGAATGCAGTAGTCAGAGTCTGGTTGCTTATTGAAGCTAGGCAGGCTCAAGCTGGGTCAGTATGTGGATGGGAGACCCTTTGTGGAAATATAGTTTGCTGCTGGAGGTAGTTTTAGTCCAACCAGCAGGGGGTGCACGTTTTCTGACATGTACAATGTGGTTCCAAAACTTCGGACTGCGAAAAATAGTGACTTTTTAATGAAGCCTTAAACCGGCAACCGTAAAGAGGAGCATCCGTCTGATGAGGCATCAAACTGGCCTCCTGACCTTCTGTGGTCATAAATTCCCCACCTTAATTATGACTTTGATATCATTCATTGAGGTGGTAGTGCATACTGCCAGCTATATTGAGCCGGTCAGGATGCCCTATTTTCTGAAAATCTAGTTTGCTGCTTGTGGTAGTTTCAGTCTGGCCAGCAGGGGGTGCAAACACCTTCCTCAATCATGAATTTGACCTCATTTATAGGGGTGGTAGCGCAATCTGCCGGCCACTTTGAGGCTGGCAGGATACGCTACCCCTCCGTTAGATCAGATCAGCTTTCTTAAGTTGCCCTAAGCAAGTTCAAGTGTTGAATGCAGTAGTCAGAGTCTGGTTACTCACTGAAGCTAAGAAGGCTCAAGCTTAGTCAATATGTGGATTGGAGACCCTTTGTGGAAATCTAGTTTGCTGCTGGAGGTAGTTTTAGTTCAACCAGCAGGGCGTGCTCGTTTTCTGACGTACAATGTGGTTCCAAAACTTCGGACAGCGATAAATAGTGACTTTTTAATGAAGCCTTAAACCGGCACCCGTAAAGAGGAGCATCCGTCTGATGAGGCATCAAACTGGCCTCCTGACCTGTGGTCATGAATTCCCCACCTTAATTATGACTTTGATATCATTTATTGAGGTGGTAGCGGATACTGCCAGCTATATTGAGCCGGTCAGAATGCGCTATTTTCAGAAAATCTAGTTTGCTGCTTGTGGTAGTTTCAGTCTGACCAGCAGGGGGTGTAATCACCTTCCTCAATCATGAATTTGACCTCATTTATAGGGGTGGTAGTGCAATCTGCCGGCCACTTTGAGTCTGGCAGGATACGCTACCCCTCCGTTAGATCAGATCAGCTTTCTTAAGTTGCCCCAAGCAAGTTCAATTGTTGAATGCAGTAGTCAGAGTCTGGTTGCTCACTGAAACTAAACAGGCTCAAGCTTGGTCAATATGTGGATGGAAGACCCTTTGTGGAAATATAGTTTGCTGCTGGAGGTAGTTTTAGTCCAACCACCAGGGCGTGCTCGTTTTCTGACATGTACAATGTGGTTCCAAAACTTCGGACTGCGAAAAATAGTGACTTTTTAATGAAGCCTTAAACCAGCAACCGTAAAGAGCAGCATCCGTCTGATGAGGCATCAAACTGGCCTCCTGACCTTCTGTGGTCATAAATTCCCCACCTTAATTATGACTTTGATATCATTCATTGAGGTGGTAGTGCATACTGCCAGCTATATTGAGCCGGTCAGGATGCCCTATTTGCTGAAAATCTAGTTTGCTGCTTGTGGTAGTTTCAGTCTGGCCAGCAGGGCGTGTAAACACCTTCCTCAATCATGAATTTGACCTCATTTATAGGGGTGGTAGCGCAATCTGCCGGCCACTTTGAGCCTGGCAGGATACGCTACCCCTCCGTTAGATCAGATCAGCTTTCTTAAGTTGCCCTAAGCAAGTTCAAGTGTTGAATGCAGTAGTCAGAGTCTGGTTGCTCACTGAAGCTAAGAAGGCTCAAGCTTAGTCAATATGTGGATTGGAGACCCTTTGAGGAAATGTAGTTTGCTGCTGGAGGTAGCTTTAGTCCAACCAGCAGAGGGGTGCTCATTTTCTGACATGTACAATGTGGTTCCAAAACTTCGGACTGCGAAAAATAGTGACTTTTTAATGAAGCCTTAAACCGGCAACCGTAAAGAGGAGCATCCGTCTGATGAGGCATCAAATTGGCCTCCTGACCTTCTGTGGTCATGAATTCCCCACCTTAATTATGACTTTGATATCATTCATTGAGGTGGTAGTGCATACTGTCAGCTATATTAAGCCGGTCAGGATGCCCTATTTTCTGAAAATCTAGTTTGCTGCTTGTGGTAGTTTCAGTCTGGCCAGCAGGGGGTGTAATCAGCTTCCTCAATCATGAATTTGACCTCATTTATAGGGGTGGTAGCGCAATCTGCCGGCCACTTTGAGCCTGGCAGGATACGCTACCCCTCCGTTAGATCAGATCAGCTTTCTTAAGTTACCCCCAGCAAGTTCAAGTGTTGAATGCAGTGCTCAGATTCTGGTTGCTCACTGAAGCTAAGCAGTCTCAAGCTTGGTCAATATGTGGATGGGAGACTCTTTGTGGAAATCTAGTTTGCTGCTGGAGGTAGTTTTAGTCCAACCAGCAGGGCGTGCTCGTTTTCAGACATGTAAAATGTGGTTCCAAAACTTCGGACTGCGAAAAATGGTGACTTTTTAATGAAGCCTTAAACCGGCACCCGTAAAGAGGAGCATCCGTCTGATGAGGCATCAAACTGGCCTCCTGACCTTCTGTGGTCATAAATTCCCCACCTTAATTATGACTTTAATATCATTCATTGAGGTGGTAGTGCATACTGCCAGCTATATTGAGCCGGTCAGGATGCCCTATTTTCTGAAAATCTAGTTTGCTGCTTGTGGTAGTTTCAGTCTGGCCAGCAGGGGGTGTAAACACCTTCCTCAATCATGAATTTGACCTCATTTATAGGGGTGGTAGCGCAATCTGCCGGCCACTTTGAGCCTGGCAGGATACGCTACCCCTCCGTTAGATCAGATCAGCTTTCTTAAGTTGCCCCAAGCAAGTTCAATTGTTGAATGCAGTAGTCAGAGTCTGGTTGCTTATTGAAGCTAGGCAGGCTCAAGCTGGGTCAGTATGTGGATGGGAGACCCTTTGTGGAAATATAGTTTGCTGCTGGAGGTAGTTTTAGTCCAACCAGCAGGGGGTGCACGTTTTCTGACATGTACAATGTGGTTCCAAAACTTCGGACTGCGAAAAATAGTGACTTTTTAATGAAGCCTTAAACCGGCAACCGTAAAGAGGAGCATCCGTCTGATGAGGCATCAAACTGGCCTCCTGACCTTCTGTGGTCATAAATTCCCCACCTTAATTATGACTTTGATATCATTCATTGAGGTGGTAGTGCATACTGCCAGCTATATTGAGCCGGTCAGGATGCCCTATTTTCTGAAAATCTAGTTTGCTGCTTGTGGTAGTTTCAGTCTGGCCAGCAGGGGGTGCAAACACCTTCCTCAATCATGAATTTGACCTCATTTATAGGGGTGGTAGCGCAATCTGCCGGCCACTTTGAGGCTGGCAGGATACGCTACCCCTCCGTTAGATCAGATCAGCTTTCTTAAGTTGCCCTAAGCAAGTTCAAGTGTTGAATGCAGTAGTCAGAGTCTGGTTACTCACTGAAGCTAAGAAGGCTCAAGCTTAGTCAATATGTGGATTGGAGACCCTTTGTGGAAATCTAGTTTGCTGCTGGAGGTAGTTTTAGTTCAACCAGCAGGGCGTGCTCGTTTTCTGACGTACAATGTGGTTCCAAAACTTCGGACAGCGATAAATAGTGACTTTTTAATGAAGCCTTAAACCGGCACCCGTAAAGAGGAGCATCCGTCTGATGAGGCATCAAACTGGCCTCCTGACCTGTGGTCATGAATTCCCCACCTTAATTATGACTTTGATATCATTTATTGAGGTGGTAGCGGATACTGCCAGCTATATTGAGCCGGTCAGAATGCGCTATTTTCAGAAAATCTAGTTTGCTGCTTGTGGTAGTTTCAGTCTGACCAGCAGGGGGTGTAATCACCTTCCTCAATCATGAATTTGACCTCATTTATAGGGGTGGTAGTGCAATCTGCCGGCCACTTTGAGTCTGGCAGGATACGCTACCCCTCCGTTAGATCAGATCAGCTTTCTTAAGTTGCCCCAAGCAAGTTCAATTGTTGAATGCAGTAGTCAGAGTCTGGTTGCTCACTGAAACTAAACAGGCTCAAGCTTGGTCAATATGTGGATGGAAGACCCTTTGTGGAAATATAGTTTGCTGCTGGAGGTAGTTTTAGTCCAACCACCAGGGCGTGCTCGTTTTCTGACATGTACAATGTGGTTCCAAAACTTCGGACTGCGAAAAATAGTGACTTTTTAATGAAGCCTTAAACCAGCAACCGTAAAGAGCAGCATCCGTCTGATGAGGCATCAAACTGGCCTCCTGACCTTCTGTGGTCATAAATTCCCCACCTTAATTATGACTTTGATATCATTCATTGAGGTGGTAGTGCATACTGCCAGCTATATTGAGCCGGTCAGGATGCCCTATTTGCTGAAAATCTAGTTTGCTGCTTGTGGTAGTTTCAGTCTGGCCAGCAGGGCGTGTAAACACCTTCCTCAATCATGAATTTGACCTCATTTATAGGGGTGGTAGCGCAATCTGCCGGCCACTTTGAGCCTGGCAGGATACGCTACCCCTCCGTTAGATCAGATCAGCTTTCTTAAGTTGCCCTAAGCAAGTTCAAGTGTTGAATGCAGTAGTCAGAGTCTGGTTGCTCACTGAAGCTAAGAAGGCTCAAGCTTAGTCAATATGTGGATTGGAGACCCTTTGAGGAAATGTAGTTTGCTGCTGGAGGTAGCTTTAGTCCAACCAGCAGAGGGGTGCTCATTTTCTGACATGTACAATGTGGTTCCAAAACTTCGGACTGCGAAAAATAGTGACTTTTTAATGAAGCCTTAAACCGGCAACCGTAAAGAGGAGCATCCGTCTGATGAGGCATCAAATTGGCCTCCTGACCTTCTGTGGTCATGAATTCCCCACCTTAATTATGACTTTGATATCATTCATTGAGGTGGTAGTGCATACTGTCAGCTATATTAAGCCGGTCAGGATGCCCTATTTTCTGAAAATCTAGTTTGCTGCTTGTGGTAGTTTCAGTCTGGCCAGCAGGGGGTGTAATCAGCTTCCTCAATCATGAATTTGACCTCATTTATAGGGGTGGTAGCGCAATCTGCCGGCCACTTTGAGCCTGGCAGGATACGCTACCCCTCCGTTAGATCAGATCAGCTTTCTTAAGTTACCCCCAGCAAGTTCAAGTGTTGAATGCAGTGCTCAGATTCTGGTTGCTCACTGAAGCTAAGCAGTCTCAAGCTTGGTCAATATGTGGATGGGAGACTCTTTGTGGAAATCTAGTTTGCTGCTGGAGGTAGTTTTAGTCCAACCAGCAGGGCGTGCTCGTTTTCAGACATGTAAAATGTGGTTCCAAAACTTCGGACTGCGAAAAATGGTGACTTTTTAATGAAGCCTTAAACCGGCACCCGTAAAGAGGAGCATCCGTCTGATGAGGCATCAAACTGGCCTCCTGACCTTCTGTGGTCATAAATTCCCCACCTTAATTATGACTTTAATATCATTCATTGAGGTGGTAGTGCATACTGCCAGCTATATTGAGCCGGTCAGGATGCCCTATTTTCTGAAAATCTAGTTTGCTGCTTGTGGTAGTTTCAGTCTGGCCAGCAGGGGGTGTAAACACCTTCCTCAATCATGAATTTGACCTCATTTATAGGGGTGGTAGCGCAATCTGCCGGCCACTTTGAGCCTGGCAGGATACGCTACCCCTCCGTTAGATCAGATCAGCTTTCTTAAGTTGCCCCAAAGCAAGTTCAATTGTTGAATGCAGTAGTCAGAGTCTGGTTGCTTGTTGAAGCTAGGCAGGCTCAAGCTGGGTTAGTATGTGGATGGGAGACCCTTTATGGAAATATAGTTTGCTGCTGGAGGTAGTTTTAGTCCAACCAGCAGGGGGTGCACGTTTTCTGACATGTACAATGTGGTTCCAAAACTTCGGACTGCGAAAAATAGTGACTTTTTAATGAAGCCTTAAACCGGCAACCGTAAAGAGGAGCATCCGTCTGATGAGGCATCAAACTGGCCTCCTGACCTTCTGTGGTCATAAATTCCCCACCTTAATTATGACTTTGATATCATTCATTGAGGTGGTAGTGCATACTGCCAGCTATATTGAGCCGGTCAGGATGCCCTATTTTCTGAAAATCTAGTTTGCTGCTTGTGGTAGTTTCAGTCTGGCCAGCAGGGGTTGAAATCACCTTCCTCAATCATGATTTTGACCTCATTTATAGGGGTGGTAGCGCAATCTGCCGGCCACTTTGAGCCTAGCAGGATACGCTACCCCTCCATTAGATCAGATCAGCTTTCTTAAGTTGCCCCAAGCAAGTTGAAGTTTTGAATGCAGTAGTCAGAGTCTGGTTGCTCACTGAAGCTAAGCAGGCTCAAGCTTGGTCAATATGTGTATGGGAGACCCTTTGTGGAAATATAGTTTGCTGCTGGAGGTAGTTTTAGTCCAACCAGCAGGGGGTGCACGTTTTCTGACATGTACAATGTGGTTCCAAAACTTCGGACTGCGAAAAATAGTGACTTTTTAATGAAGCCTTAAACCGGCAACCATAAAGAGGAGCATCCGTCTGATGAGGCATCAAACTGGCCTCCTGACCTTCTGTGGTCATAAATTCCCCACCTTAATTATGACTTTGATATCATTCATTGAGGTGGTAGTGCATACTGCCAGCTATATTGAGCCGGTCAGGATGCCCTATTTTCTGAAAATCTAGTTTGCTGCTTGTGGTAGTTTCAGTCTGGCCAGCAGGGGGTGTAAACACCTTCCTCAATCATGAATTTGACCTCATTTATAGGGGTGGTAGCGCAATCTGCCGGCCACTTTGAGCCTGGCAGGATACGCTACCCCTCCGTTAGATCAGATCAGCTTTCTTAAGTTGCCCCAAGAAAGTTCAATTGTTGAATGCAGTAGTCAGAGTCTGGTTGCTTATTGAAGCTAGGCAGGCTCAAGCTGGGTCAGTATGTGGATGGGAGACCCTTTGTGGAAATCTAGTTTGCTGCTGGAGGTAGTTTTAGTCCAACCAGCAGGGGGTGCACGTTTTCTGACATGTACAATGTGGTTCCAAAACTTCGGACTGCGAAAAATGGTGACTTTTTAATGAAGCCGTAAACCGGCACCCGTAAAGAGGAGCATCCGTCTGATGAGGCATCAATCTGGCCTCCTGACCTGTGGTCATGAATTCCCCACCTTAATTATGACTTTGATATCATTCATTGAGGTGGTAGTGCATACTGCCAGCTATATTGAGCCGGTCAGGATGCGCTATTTTCTGAAAATCTAGTTTGCTGCTTGTGGTAGTTTCAGTCTGGCCAGCAGGGGGTGTAAACACCTTCCTCAATCATGAATTTGACCTCATTTATAGGGGTGGTAGCGCAATCAGCCAGCCACTTTGAGCCTGGCAGGATACGCTACCCCTCCATTAGATCAGATCAGCTTTCTTAAGTTGACCCAACCAAGTTCAAGTTTTGAATGCAGTAGTCAGAGTCTGGTTGCTCACTGAAGCTAAGCAGGCTCAAGCTTGGTCAATATGTGTATGAGAGACATTTTATGGAAATCTAGTTTGCTGCTGGAGGTAGTTTTAGTCCAACCAGCAGGGGGTGCTCGTTTTCTGACATTTACAATGTGGTTCCAAAACTTCAGACAGCGATAAATAGTGACTTTTTAATGAAGCCTTAAACCGGCACCCGTAAAGAGGAGCATCCGTCTGATGAGGCATCAAACTGGCCTCCTGACCTTCTGTGGTCATAAATTCCCCACCTTAATTATGACTTTGATATCATTCATTGAGGTGGTAGTGCATACTGCCAGCTATATTGAGCCGGTCAGGATGCCCTATTTTCTGAAAATCTAGTTTGCTGCTTGTGGTAGTTTCAGTCTGGCCAGCAGGGGGTGTAAACACCTTCCTCAATCATGAATTTGACCTCATTTATAGGGGTGGTAGCGCAATCTGCCGGCCACTTTGAGCCTGGCAGGATACGCTACCCCTCCGTTAGATCAGATCAGCTTTCTTAAGTTGCCCTAAGCAAGTTCAAGTGTTGAATGCAGTAGTCAGAGTCTGGTTACTCACTGAAGCTAAGAACGCTCAAGCTTAGTCAATATGTGGATGGGAGACCCTTTGAGGAAATGTAGTTTGCTGCTGGAGGTAGTTTTAGTCCAACCAGCAGAGGGGTGCTCATTTTCTGACATGTACAATGTGGTTCCAAAACTTCGGACTGCGAAAAATAGTGACTTTTTAATGAAGCCTTAAACCGGCAACCGTAAAGAGCAGCATCCGTCTGATGAGGCATCAAACTGGCCTCCTGACCTTCTGTGGTCATAAATTCCCCACCTTAATTATGACTTTGATATCATTTATTGAGGTGGTAGCGGATACTGCCAGCTATATTGAGCCGGTCAGGATGCGCTATTTTCTGAAAATCTAGTTTGCTGCTTGTGGTAGTTTCAGTCTGGCCAACAGGGGGTGAAATCACCTTCCTCAATCATGAATTTGACCTCATTTATAGGGGTGGTAGCGCAATCTGCCGGCCACTTTGAGCCTGGCAGGATACGCTACCCCTCCGTTAGATCAGATCAGCTTTCTTAAGTTACCCCCAGCAAGTTCAAGTGTTGAATGCAGTAGTCAGATTCTGGTTGCTCACTGAAGCTAAGCAGTCTCAAGCTTGGTCAATATGTGGATGGGAGACTCTTTGTGGAAATCTAGTTTGCTGCTGGAGGTAGTTTTAGTCCAACCAGCAGGGCGTGCTCGTTTTCAGACATGTACAATGTGGTTCCAAAACTTCGGACTGCGAAAAATGGTGACTTTTTAATGAAGCCTTAAACCGGCACCCGTAAAGAGGAGCATCCGTCTGATGAGGCATCAAACTGGCCTCCTGACCTTCTGTGGTCATAAATTCCCCACCTTAATTATGACTTTAATATCATTCATTGAGGTGGTAGTGCATACTGCCAGCTATATTGAGCCGGTCAGGATGCCCTATTTTCTGAAAATCTAGTTTGCTGCTTGTGGTAGTTTCAGTCTGGCCAGCAGGGGGTGTAAACACCTTCCTCAATCATAAATTTGACCTCATTTATAGGGGTGGTAGCGCAATCTGCCGGCCACTTTGAGCCTGGCAGGATACGCTACCCCTCCGTTAGATCAGATCAGCTTTCTTAAGTTGACCCAAGCAAGTTCAATTGTTGAATGCAGTAGTCAGAGTCTGGTTGCTTATTGAAGCTAGGCAGGCTCAAGCTGGGTCAGTATGTGGATGGGAGACCCTTTGTGGAAATCTAGTTTGCTGCTGGAGGTAGTTTTAGTCCAACCAGCAGGGGGTGCACGTTTTCTGACATGTACAATGTGGTTCCAAAACTTCGGACTGCGAAAAATGGTGACTTTTTAATGAAGCCTTAAACCGGCACCCGTAAAGAGGAGCATCCGTCTGATGAGGCATCAATCTGGCCTCCTGACCTTCTGTGGTCATGAATTCCCCACCTTAATTATGACTTTGATATCATTCATTGAGGTGGTAGTGCATACTGCCAGCTATATTGAGCCGGTCAGGATGCGCTATTTTCTGAAAATCTAGTTTGCTGCTTGTGGTAGTTTCAGTCTGGCCAGCAGGGGGTGTAAACACCTTCCTCAATCATGAATTTGACCTCATTTATAGGGGTGGTAGCGCAATCTGCCGGCCACTTTGAGCCTGGCAGGATACGCTACCCCTCCGTTAGATCAGATCAGCTTTCTTAAGTTGCCCCAAGCAAGTTCAATTGTTGAATGCAGTAGTCAGAGTCTGGTTGCTTATTGAAGCTAGGCAGGCTCAAGCTGGGCCAGTATGTGGATGGGAGACCCTTTGTGGAAATCTAGTTTGCTGCTGGAGGTAGTTTTAGTCCAACCAGCAGGGGGTGCACGTTTTCTGACATGTACAATGTGGTTCCAAAACTTCGGACTGCGAAAAATAGTGACTTTTTAATGAAGCCTTAAATCGGCAACCGTAAAGAGGAGCATCCGTCTGATGAGGCATCAAACTGGCCTCCTGACCTTCTGTGGTCATAAATTCCCCACCTTAATTATGACTTTGATATCATTCATTGAGGTGGTAGTGCATACTGCCAGCTATATTGAGCCGGTCAGGATGCCCTATTTTCTGAAAATCTAGTTTGCTGCTTGTGGTAGTTTCAGTCTGGCCAGCAGGGGGTGTAAACACCTTCCTCAATCATGAATTTGACCTCATTTATAAGGGTGGTAGCGCAATCTGCCGGCCACTTTGAGCCTGGCAGGATACGCTACCCCTCCGTTAGATCAGATCAGCTTTCTTAAGTTGCCCCCAGCAAGTTCAAGTGTTGAATGCAGTAGTCAGATTCTGGTTGCTTATTGAAGCTAGGCAGGCTCAAGCTGGGTCAGTATGTGGATGGGAGACCCTTTGTGGAAATATAGTTTGCTGCTGGAGGTAGTTTTAGTCCAGCCAGCAGGGGGTGCACGTTTTCTGACATGTACAATGTGGTTCCAAAACTTCGGACTGCGAAAAATAGTGACTTTTTAATGAAGCCTTAAACCGGCAACCGTAAAGAGGAGCATCCGTCTGATGAGGCATCAAACTGGCCTCCTGACCTTCTGTGGTCATAAATTCCCCACCTTAATTATGACTTTGATATCATTCATTGAGGTGGTAGTGCATACTGCCAGCTATATTGAGCCGGTCAGGATGCCCTATTTTCTGAAAATCTAGTTTGCTGCTTGTGGTAGTTTCAGTCTGGCCAGCAGGGGGTGTAAACACCTTCCTCAATCATGAATTTGACCTCATTTATAGGGGTGGTAGCGCAATCTGCCGGCCACTTTGAGCCTGGCAGGATACGCTACCCCTCCGTTAGATCAGATCAGCTTTCTTAAGTTGCCCTAAGCAAGTTCAAGTGTTGAATGCAGTAGTCAGAGTCTGGTTACTCACTGAAGCTAAGAACGCTCAAGCTTAGTCAATATGTGGATGGGAGACCCTTTGAGGAAATGTAGTTTGCTGCTGGAGGTAGTTTTAGTCCAACCAGCAGAGGGGTGCTCATTTTCTGACATGTACAATGTGGTTCCAAAACTTCGGACTGCGAAAAATAGTGACTTTTTAATGAAGCCTTAAACCGGCAACCGTAAAGAGCAGCATCCGTCTGATGAGGCATCAAACTGGCCTCCTGACCTTCTGTGGTCATAAATTCCCCACCTTAATTATGACTTTGATATCATTCATTTAGGTGGTAGTGCATACTGCCAGCTATATTGAGCCGGTCAGGATGCCCTATTTTCTGAAAATCTAGTTTGCTGCTTGTGGTAGTTTCAGTCTGGCCAGCAGGGGGTGTAAACACCTTCCTCAATCATGAATTTGACCTCATTTATAGGGGTGGTAGCGCAATCTGCCGGCCACTTTGAGCCTGGCAGGATACGCTACCCCTCCGTTAGATCAGATCAGCTTTCTTAAGTTGCCCTAAGCAAGTTCAAGTGTTGAATGCAGTAGTCAGAGTCTGGTTACTCACTGAAGCTAAGAAGGCTCAAGCTTAGTCAATATGTGGATTGGAGACCCTTTGGGGAAATCTAGTTTGCTGCTGGAGGTAGTTTTAGTTCAACCAGCAGGGCGTGCTCGTTTTCTGACGTACAATGTGGTTCCAAAACTTCGGACAGCGATAAATAGTGACTTTTTAATAAAGCCTTAAACCGGCACCCGTAAAGAGGAGCATCCGTCTGATGAGGCATCAAACTGGCCTCCTGACCTGTGGTCATGAATTCCCCACCTTAATTATGACTTTGATATCATTTATTGAGGTGGTAGCGGATACTGCCAGCTATATTGAGCCGGTCAGGATGCGCTATTTTCTGAAAATCTAGTTTGCTGCTTGTGGTAGTTTCAGTCTGGCCAACAGGGGGTGAAATCACCTTCCTCAATCATGAATTTGACCTCATTTATAGGGGTGGTAGCGCAATCTGCCGGCCACTTTGAGCCTGGCAGGATACGCTACCCCTCCGTTAGATCAGATCAGCTTTCTTAAGTTACCCCCAGCAAGTTCAAGTGTTGAATGCAGTAGTCAGATTCTGGTTGCTCACTGAAGCTAAGCAGTCTCAAGCTTGGTCAATATGTGGATGGGATACTCTTTGTGGAAATCTAGTTTGCTGCTGGAGGTAGTTTTAGTCCAACCAGCAGGGCGTGCTCGTTTTCAGACATGTACAATGTGGTTCCAAAACTTCGGACTGCGAAAAATGGTGACTTTTTAATGAAGCCTTAAACCGGCACCCGTAAAGAGGAGCATCCGTCTGATGAGGCATCAAACTGGCCTCCTGACCTTCTGTGGTCATAAATTCCCCACCTTAATTATGACTTTAATATCATTCATTGAGGTGGTAGTGCATACTGCCAGCTATATTGAGCCGGTCAGGATGCCCTATTTTCTGAAAATCTAGTTTGCTGCTTGTGGTAGTTTCAGTCTGGCCAGCAGGGGGTGTAAACACCTTCCTCAATCATGAATTTGACCTCATTTATAGGGGTGGTAGCGCAATCTGCCGGCCACTTTGAGCCTGGCAGGATACGCTACCCCTCCGTTAGATCAGATCAGCTTTCTTAAGTTGCCCCAAGAAAGTTCAATTGTTGAATGCAGTAGTCAGAGTCTGGTTGCTTATTGAAGCTAGGCAGGCTCAAGCTGGGTCAGTATGTGGATGGGAGACCCTTTGTGGAAATCTAGTTTGCTGCTGGAGGTAGTTTTAGTCCAACCAGCAGGGGGTGCACGTTTTCTGACATGTACAATGTGGTTCCAAAACTTCGGACTGCGAAAAATGGTGACTTTTTAATGAAGCCGTAAACCGGCACCCGTAAAGAGGAGCATCCGTCTGATGAGGCATCAATCTGGCCTCCTGACCTTCTGTGGTCATGAATTCCCCACCTTAATTATGACTTTGATATCATTCATTGAGGTGGTAGTGCATACTGCCAGCTATATTGAGCCGGTCAGGATGCGCTATTTTCTGAAAATCTAGTTTGCTGCTTGTGGTAGTTTCAGTCTGGCCAGCAGGGGGTGTAAACACCTTCCTCAATCATGAATTTGACCTCATTTATAGGGGTGGTAGCGCAATCAGCCAGCCACTTTGAGCCTGGCAGGATACGCTACCCCTCCATTAGATCAGATCAGCTTTCTTAAGTTGACCCAACCAAGTTCAAGTTTTGAATGCAGTAGTCAGAGTCTGGTTGCTCACTGAAGCTAAGCAGGCTCAAGCTTGGTCAATATGTGTATGGGAGACATTTTATGGAAATCTAGTTTGCTGCTGGAGGTAGTTTTAGTCCAACCAGCAGGGGGTGCTCGTTTTCTGACATTTACAATGTGGTTCCAAAACTTCAGACAGCGATAAATAGTGACTTTTTAATGAAGCCTTAAACCGGCACCCGTAAAGAGGAGCATCCGTCTGATGAGGCATCAAACTGGCCTCCTGACCTGTGGTCATGAATTCCCCACCTTAATTATGACTTTGATATCATTTATTGAGGTGGTAGCGGATATTGCCAGCTATATTGAGCCGGTCAGGATGCGCTATTTTCTGAAAATCTAGTTTGCTGCTTGTGGTAGTTTCAGTCTGGCCAACAGGGGGTGAAATCACCTTCCTCAATCATGAATTTGACCTCATTTATAGGGGTGGTAGCGCAATCTGCCGGCCACTTTGAGCCTGGCAGGATACGCTACCCCTCCGTTAGATCAGATCAGCTTTCTTAAGTTGCCCCCAGCAAGTTCAAGTGTTGAATGCAGTAGTCAGATTCTGGTTGCTTATTGAAGCTAGGCAGGCTCAAGCTGGGTCAGTATGTGGATGGGAGACCCTTTGTGGAAATATAGTTTGCTGCTGGAGGTAGTTTTAGTCCAACCAGCAGGGGGTGCACGTTTTCTGACATGTACAATGTGGTTCCAAAACTTCGGACTGCGAAAAATAGTGACTTTTTAATGAAGCCTTAAACCGGCAACCGTAAAGAGGAGCATCCGTCTGATGAGGCATCAAACTGGCCTCCTGACCTTCTGTGGTCATAAATTCCCCACCTTAATTATGACTTTGATATCATTCATTGAGGTGGTAGTGCATACTGCCAGCTATATTGAGCCGGTCAGGATGCCCTATTTTCTGAAAATCTAGTTTGCTGCTTGTGGTAGTTTCAGTCTGGCCAGCAGGGGGTGTAAACACCTTCCTCAATCATGAATTTGACCTCATTTATAGGGGTGGTAGCGCAATCTGCCGGCCACTTTGAGCCTGGCAGGATACGCTACCCCTCCGTTAGATCAGATCAGCTTTCTTAAGTTGCCCTAAGCAAGTTCAAGTGTTGAATGCAGTAGTCAGAGTCTGGTTACTCACTGAAGCTAAGAACGCTCAAGCTTAGTCAATATGTGGATGGGAGACCCTTTGAGGAAATGTAGTTTGCTGCTGGAGGTAGTTTTAGTCCAACCAGCAGAGGGGTGCTCATTTTCTGACATGTACAATGTGGTTCCAAAACTTCGGACTGCGAAAATTAGTGACTTTTTAATGAAGCCTTAAACCGGCAACCGTAAAGAGCAGCATCCGTCTGATGAGGCATCAAACTGGCCTCCTGACCTTCTGTGGTCATAAATTCCCCACCTTAATTATGACTTTGATATCATTCATTTAGGTGGTAGTGCATACTGCCAGCTATATTGAGCCGGTCAGGATGCCCTATTTTCTGAAAATCTAGTTTGCTGCTTGTGGTAGTTTCAGTCTGGCCAGCAGGGGGTGTAAACACCTTCCTCAATCATGAATTTGACCTCATTTATAGGGGTGGTAGCGCAATCTGCCGGCCACTTTGAGCCTGGCAGGATACGCTACCCCTCCGTTAGATCAGATCAGCTTTCTTAAGTTGCCCTAAGCAAGTTCAAGTGTTGAATGCAGTAGTCAGAGTCTGGTTACTCACTGAAGCTAAGAAGGCTCAAGCTTAGTCAATATGTGGATTGGAGACCCTTTGTGGAAATCTAGTTTGCTGCTGGAGGTAGTTTTAGTTCAACCAGCAGGGCGTGCTCGTTTTCTGACGTACAATGTGGTTCCAAAACTTCGGACAGCGATAAATAGTGACTTTTTAATAAAGCCTTAAACCGGCACCCGTAAAGAGGAGCATCCGTCTGATGAGGCATCAAACTGGCCTCCTGACCTGTGGTCATGAATTCCCCACCTTAATTATGACTTTGATATCATTTATTGAGGTGGTAGCGGATACTGCCAGCTATATTGAGCCGGTCAGGATGCGCTATTTTCTGAAAATCTAGTTTGCTGCTTGTGGTAGTTTCAGTCTGGCCAACAGGGGGTGAAATCACCTTCCTCAATCATGAATTTGACCTCATTTATAGAGGTGGTAGCGCAATCTGCCGGCCACTTTGAGCCTGGCAGGATACGCTACCCCTCCGTTAGATCAGATCAGCTTTCTTAAGTTACCCCCAGCAAGTTCAAGTGTTGAATGCTGTAGTCAGATTCTGGTTGCTCACTGAAGCTAAGCAGTCTCAAGCTTGGTCAATATGTGGATGGGAGACTCTTTGTGGAAATCTAGTTTGCTGCTGGAGGTAGTTTTAGTCCAACCAGCAGGGCGTGCTCGTTTTCAGACATGTACAATGTGGTTCCAAAACTTCGGACTGCGAAAAATGGTGACTTTTTAATGAAGCCTTAAACCGGCACCCGTAAAGAGGAGCATCCGTCTGATGAGGCATCAAACTGGCCTCCTGACCTTCTGTGGTCATAAATTCCCCACCTTAATTATGACTTTAATATCATTCATTGAGGTGGTAGTGCATACTGCCAGCTATATTGAGCCGGTCAGGATGCCCTATTTTCTGAAAATCTAGTTTGCTGCTTGTGGTAGTTTCAGTCTGGCCAGCAGGGGGTGTAAACACCTTCCTCAATCATAAATTTGACCTCATTTATAGGGGTGGTAGCGCAATCTGCCGGCCACTTTGAGCCTGGCAGGATACGCTACCCCTCCGTTAGATCAGATCAGCTTTCTTAAGTTGACCCAAGCAAGTTCAATTGTTGAATGCAGTAGTCAGAGTCTGGTTGCTTATTGAAGCTAGGCAGGCTCAAGCTGGGTCAGTATGTGGATGGGAGACCCTTTGTGGAAATCTAGTTTGCTGCTGGAGGTAGTTTTAGTCCAACCAGCAGGGGGTGCACGTTTTCTGACATGTACAATGTGGTTCCAAAACTTCGGACTGCGAAAAATGGTGACTTTTTAATGAAGCCTTAAACCGGCACCCGTAAAGAGGAGCATCCGTCTGATGAGGCATCAATCTGGCCTCCTGACCTTCTGTGGTCATGAATTCCCCACCTTAATTATGACTTTGATATCATTCATTGAGGTGGTAGTGCATACTGCCAGCTATATTGAGCCGGTCAGGATGCGCTATTTTCTGAAAATCTAGTTTGCTGCTTGTGGTAGTTTCAGTCTGGCCAGCAGGGGGTGTAAACACCTTCCTCAATCATGAATTTGACCTCATTTATAGGGGTGGTAGCGCAATCTGCCGGCCACTTTGAGCCTGGCAGGATACGCTACCCCTCCGTTAGATCAGATCAGCTTTCTTAAGTTGCCCCAAGCAAGTTCAATTGTTGAATGCAGTAGTCAGAGTCTGGTTGCTTATTGAAGCTAGGCAGGCTCAAGCTGGGCCAGTATGTGGATGGGAGACCCTTTGTGGAAATCTAGTTTGCTGCTGGAGGTAGTTTTAGTCCAACCAGCAGGGGGTGCACGTTTTCTGACATGTACAATGTGGTTCCAAAACTTCGGACTGCGAAAAATAGTGACTTTTTAATGAAGCCTTAAACCGGCAACCGTAAAGAGGAGCATCCGTCTGATGAGGCATCAAACTGGCCTCCTGACCTTCTGTGGTCATAAATTCCCCACCTTAATTATGACTTTGATATCATTCATTTAGGTGGTAGTGCATACTGCCAGCTATATTGAGCCGGTCAGGATGCCCTATTTTCTGAAAATCTAGTTTGCTGCTTGTGGTAGTTTCAGTCTGGCCAGCAGGGGGTGTAAACACCTTCCTCAATCATGAATTTGACCTCATTTATAAGGGTGGTAGCGCAATCTGCCGGCCACTTTGAGCCTGGCAGGATACGCTACCCCTCCGTTAGATCAGATCAGCTTTCTTAAGTTGCCCCCAGCAAGTTCAAGTGTTGAATGCAGTAGTCAGATTCTGGTTGCTTATTGAAGCTAGGCAGGCTCAAGCTGGGTCAGTATGTGGATGGGAGACCCTTTGTGGAAATATAGTTTGCTGCTGGAGGTAGTTTTAGTCCAGCCAGCAGGGGGTGCACGTTTTCTGACATGTACAATGTGGTTCCAAAACTTCGGACTGCGAAAAATAGTGACTTTTTAATGAAGCCTTAAACCGGCAACCGTAAAGAGGAGCATCCGTCTGATGAGGCATCAAACTGGCCTCCTGACCTTCTGTGGTCATAAATTCCCCACCTTAATTATGACTTTGATATCATTCATTGAGGTGGTAGTGCATACTGCCAGCTATATTGAGCCGGTCAGGATGCCCTATTTTCTGAAAATCTAGTTTGCTGCTTGTGGTAGTTTCAGTCTGGCCAGCAGGGGGTGTAAACACCTTCCTCAATCATGAATTTGACCTCATTTATAGGGGTGGTAGCGCAATCTGCCGGCCACTTTGAGCCTGGCAGGATACGCTACCCCTCCGTTAGATCAGATCAGCTTTCTTAAGTTGCCCTAAGCAAGTTCAAGTGTTGAATGCAGTAGTCAGAGTCTGGTTACTCACTGAAGCTAAGAACGCTCAAGCTTAGTCAATATGTGGATGGGAGACCCTTTGAGGAAATGTAGTTTGCTGCTGGAGGTAGTTTTAGTCCAACCAGCAGAGGGGTGCTCATTTTCTGACATGTACAATGTGGTTCCAAAACTTCGGACTGCGAAAAATAGTGACTTTTTAATGAAGCCTTAAACCGGCAACCGTAAAGAGCAGCATCCGTCTGATGAGGCATCAAACTGGCCTCCTGACCTTCTGTGGTCATAAATTCCCCACCTTAATTATGACTTTGATATCATTCATTTAGGTGGTAGTGCATACTGCCAGCTATATTGAGCCGGTCAGGATGCCCTATTTTCTGAAAATCTAGTTTGCTGCTTGTGGTAGTTTCAGTCTGGCCAGCAGGGGGTGTAAACACCTTCCTCAATCATGAATTTGACCTCATTTATAGGGGTGGTAGCGCAATCTGCCGGCCACTTTGAGCCTGGCAGGATACGCTACCCCTCCGTTAGATCAGATCAGCTTTCTTAAGTTGCCCTAAGCAAGTTCAAGTGTTGAATGCAGTAGTCAGAGTCTGGTTACTCACTGAAGCTAAGAAGGCTCAAGCTTAGTCAATATGTGGATTGGAGACCCTTTGTGGAAATCTAGTTTGCTGCTGGAGGTAGTTTTAGTTCAACCAGCAGGGCGTGCTCGTTTTCTGACGTACAATGTGGTTCCAAAACTTCGGACAGCGATAAATAGTGACTTTTTAATAAAGCCTTAAACCGGCACCCGTAAAGAGGAGCATCCGTCTGATGAGGCATCAAACTGGCCTCCTGACCTGTGGTCATGAATTCCCCACCTTAATTATGACTTTGATATCATTTATTGAGGTGGTAGCGGATACTGCCAGCTATATTGAGCCGGTCAGGATGCGCTATTTTCTGAAAATCTAGTTTGCTGCTTGTGGTAGTTTCAGTCTGGCCAACAGGGGGTGAAATCACCTTCCTCAATCATGAATTTGACCTCATTTATAGGGGTGGTAGCGCAATCTGCCGGCCACTTTGAGCCTGGCAGGATACGCTACCCCTCCGTTAGATCAGATCAGCTTTCTTAAGTTACCCCCAGCAAGTTCAAGTGTTGAATGCAGTAGTCAGATTCTGGTTGCTCACTGAAGCTAAGCAGTCTCAAGCTTGGTCAATATGTGGATGGGATACTCTTTGTGGAAATCTAGTTTGCTGCTGGAGGTAGTTTTAGTCCAACCAGCAGGGCGTGCTCGTTTTCAGACATGTACAATGTGGTTCCAAAACTTCGGACTGCGAAAAATGGTGACTTTTTAATGAAGCCTTAAACCGGCACCCGTAAAGAGGAGCATCCGTCTGATGAGGCATCAAACTGGCCTCCTGACCTTCTGTGGTCATAAATTCCCCACCTTAATTATGACTTTAATATCATTCATTGAGGTGGTAGTGCATACTGCCAGCTATATTGAGCCGGTCAGGATGCCCTATTTTCTGAAAATCTAGTTTGCTGCTTGTGGTAGTTTCAGTCTGGCCAGCAGGGGGTGTAAACACCTTCCTCAATCATGAATTTGACCTCATTTATAGGGGTGGTAGCGCAATCTGCCGGCCACTTTGAGCCTGGCAGGATACGCTACCCCTCCGTTAGATCAGATCAGCTTTCTTAAGTTGCCCCAAGAAAGTTCAATTGTTGAATGCAGTAGTCAGAGTCTGGTTGCTTATTGAAGCTAGGCAGGCTCAAGCTGGGTCAGTATGTGGATGGGAGACCCTTTGTGGAAATCTAGTTTGCTGCTGGAGGTAGTTTTAGTCCAACCAGCAGGGGGTGCACGTTTTCTGACATGTACAATGTGGTTCCAAAACTTCGGACTGCGAAAAATGGTGACTTTTTAATGAAGCCGTAAACCGGCACCCGTAAAGAGGAGCATCCGTCTGATGAGGCATCAATCTGGCCTCCTGACCTTCTGTGGTCATGAATTCCCCACCTTAATTATGACTTTGATATCATTCATTGAGGTGGTAGTGCATACTGCCAGCTATATTGAGCCGGTCAGGATGCGCTATTTTCTGAAAATCTAGTTTGCTGCTTGTGGTAGTTTCAGTCTGGCCAGCAGGGGGTGTAAACACCTTCCTCAATCATGAATTTGACCTCATTTATAGGGGTGGTAGCGCAATCAGCCAGCCACTTTGAGCCTGGCAGGATACGCTACCCCTCCATTAGATCAGATCAGCTTTCTTAAGTTGACCCAACCAAGTTCAAGTTTTGAATGCAGTAGTCAGAGTCTGGTTGCTCACTGAAGCTAAGCAGGCTCAAGCTTGGTCAATATGTGTATGGGAGACATTTTATGGAAATCTAGTTTGCTGCTGGAGGTAGTTTTAGTCCAACCAGCAGGGGGTGCTCGTTTTCTGACATTTACAATGTGGTTCCAAAACTTCAGACAGCGATAAATAGTGACTTTTTAATGAAGCCTTAAACCGGCACCCGTAAAGAGGAGCATCCGTCTGATGAGGCATCAAACTGGCCTCCTGACCTGTGGTCATGAATTCCCCACCTTAATTATGACTTTGATATCATTTATTGAGGTGGTAGCGGATACTGCCAGCTATATTGAGCCGGTCAGGATGCGCTATTTTCTGAAAATCTAGTTTGCTGCTTGTGGTAGTTTCAGTCTGGCCAACAGGGGGTGAAATCACCTTCCTCAATCATGAAATTGACCTCATTTATAGGGGTGGTAGCGCAATCTGCCGGCCACTTTGAGCCTGGCAGGATACGCTACCCCTCCGTTAGATCAGATCAGCTTTCTTAAGTTGCCCCCAGCAAGTTCAAGTGTTGAATGCAGTAGTCAGATTCTGGTTGCTTATTGAAGCTAGGCAGGCTCAAGCTGGGTCAGTATGTGGATGGGAGACCCTTTGTGGAAATATAGTTTGCTGCTGGAGGTAGTTTTAGTCCAACCAGCAGGGGGTGCACGTTTTCTGACATGTACAATGTGGTTCCAAAACTTCGGACTGCGAAAAATAGTGACTTTTTAATGAAGCCTTAAACCGGCAACCGTAAAGAGGAGCATCCGTCTGATGAGGCATCAAACTGGCCTCCTGACCTTCTGTGGTCATAAATTCCCCACCTTAATTATGACTTTGATATCATTCATTGAGGTGGTAGTGCATACTGCCAGCTATATTGAGCCGGTCAGGATGCCCTATTTTCTGAAAATCTAGTTTGCTGCTTGTGGTAGTTTCAGTCTGGCCAGCAGGGGGTGTAAACACCTTCCTCAATCATGAATTTGACCTCATTTATAGGGGTGGTAGCGCAATCTGCCGGCCACTTTGAGCCTGGCAGGATACGCTACCCCTCCGTTAGATCAGATCAGCTTTCTTAAGTTGCCCTAAGCAAGTTCAAGTGTTGAATGCAGTAGTCAGAGTCTGGTTACTCACTGAAGCTAAGAACGCTCAAGCTTAGTCAATATGTGGATGGGAGACCCTTTGAGGAAATGTAGTTTGCTGCTGGAGGTAGTTTTAGTCCAACCAGCAGAGGGGTGCTCATTTTCTGACATGTACAATGTGGTTCCAAAACTTCGGACTGCGAAAAATAGTGACTTTTTAATGAAGCCTTAAACCGGCAACCGTAAAGAGCAGCATCCGTCTGATGAGGCATCAAACTGGCCTCCTGACCTTCTGTGGTCATAAATTCCCCACCTTAATTATGACTTTGATATCATTCATTTAGGTGGTAGTGCATACTGCCAGCTATATTGAGCCGGTCAGGATGCCCTATTTTCTGAAAATCTAGTTTGCTGCTTGTGGTAGTTTCAGTCTGGCCAGCAGGGGGTGTAAACACCTTCCTCAATCATGAATTTGACCTCATTTATAGGGGTGGTAGCGCAATCTGCCGGCCACTTTGAGCCTGGCAGGATACGCTACCCCTCCGTTAGATCAGATCAGCTTTCTTAAGTTGCCCTAAGCAAGTTCAAGTGTTGAATGCAGTAGTCAGAGTCTGGTTACTCACTGAAGCTAAGAAGGCTCAAGCTTAGTCAATATGTGGATTGGAGACCCTTTGTGGAAATCTAGTTTGCTGCTGGAGGTAGTTTTAGTTCAACCAGCAGGGCGTGCTCGTTTTCTGACGTACAATGTGGTTCCAAAACTTCGGACAGCGATAAATAGTGACTTTTTAATAAAGCCTTAAACCGGCACCCGTAAAGAGGAGCATCCGTCTGATGAGGCATCAAACTGGCCTCCTGACCTGTGGTCATGAATTCCCCACCTTAATTATGACTTTGATATCATTTATTGAGGTGGTAGCGGATACTGCCAGCTATATTGAGCCGGTCAGGATGCGCTATTTTCTGAAAATCTAGTTTGCTGCTTGTGGTAGTTTCAGTCTGGCCAACAGGGGGTGAAATCACCTTCCTCAATCATGAATTTGACCTCATTTATAGGGGTGGTAGCGCAATCTGCCGGCCACTTTGAGCCTGGCAGGATACGCTACCCCTCCGTTAGATCAGATCAGCTTTCTTAAGTTACCCCCAGCAAGTTCAAGTGTTGAATGCTGTAGTCAGATTCTGGTTGCTCACTGAAGCTAAGCAGTCTCAAGCTTGGTCAATATGTGGATGGGAGACTCTTTGTGGAAATCTAGTTTGCTGCTGGAGGTAGTTTTAGTCCAACCAGCAGGGCGTGCTCGTTTTCAGACATGTACAATGTGGTTCCAAAACTTCGGACTGCGAAAAATGGTGACTTTTTAATGAAGCCTTAAACCGGCACCCGTAAAGAGGAGCATCCGTCTGATGAGGCATCAAACTGGCCTCCTGACCTTCTGTGGTCATAAATTCCCCACCTTAATTATGACTTTAATATCATTCATTGAGGTGGTAGTGCATACTGCCAGCTATATTGAGCCGGTCAGGATGCCCTATTTTCTGAAAATCTAGTTTGCTGCTTGTGGTAGTTTCAGTCTGGCCAGCAGGGGGTGTAAACACCTTCCTCAATCATGAATTTGACCTCATTTATAGGGGTGGTAGCGCAATCTGCCGGCCACTTTGAGCCTGGCAGGATACGCTACCCCTCCGTTAGATCAGATCAGCTTTCTTAAGTTGACCTAAGCAAGTTCAATTGTTGAATGCAGTAGTCAGAGTCTGGTTGCTTATTGAAGCTAGGCAGGCTCAAGCTGGGTCAGTATGTGGATGGGAGACCCTTTGTGGAAATCTAGTTTGCTGCTGGAGGTAGTTTTAGTCCAACCAGCAGGGGGTGCACGTTTTCTGACATGTACAATGTGGTTCCAAAACTTCGGACTGCGAAAAATGGTGACTTTTTAATGAAGCCTTAAACCGGCACCCGTAAAGAGGAGCATCCGTCTGATGAGGCATCAATCTGGCCTCCTGACCTTCTGTGGTCATGAATTCCCCACCTTAATTATGACTTTGATATCATTCATTGAGGTGGTAGTGCATACTGCCAGCTATATTGAGCCGGTCAGGATGCGCTATTTTCTGAAAATCTAGTTTGCTGCTTGTGGTAGTTTCAGTCTGGCCAGCAGGGGGTGTAAACACCTTCCTCAATCATGAATTTGACCTCATTTATAGGGGTGGTAGCGCAATCTGCCGGCCACTTTGAGCCTGGCAGGATACGCTACCCCTCCGTTAGATCAGATAAGCTTTCTTAAGTTGCCCCAAGCAAGTTCAATTGTTGAATGCAGTAGTCAGAGTCTGGTTGCTTATTGAAGCTAGGCAGGCTCAAGCTTGGCCAGTATGTGGATGGGAGACCCTTTGTGGAAATCTAGTTTGCTGCTGGAGGTAGTTTTAGTCCAACCAGCAGGGGGTGCACGTTTTCTGACATGTACAATGTGGTTCCAAAACTTCGGACTGCGAAAAATAGTGACTTTTTAATGAAGCCTTAAACCGGCAACCGTAAAGAGGAGCATCCGTCTGATGAGGCATCAAACTGGCCTCCTGACCTTCTGTGGTCATAAATTCCCCACCTTAATTATGACTTTGATATCATTCATTGAGGTGGTAGTGCATACTGCCAGCTATATTGAGCCGGTCAGGATGCCCTATTTTCTGAAAATCTAGTTTGCTGCTTGTGGTAGTTTCAGTCTGGCCAGCAGGGGGTGTAAACACCTTCCTCAATCATGAATTTGACCTCATTTATAAGGGTGGTAGCGCAATCTGCCGGCCACTTTGAGCCTGGCAGGATACGCTACCCCTCCGTTAGATCAGATCAGCTTTCTTAAGTTGCCCCCAGCAAGTTCAAGTGTTGAATGCAGTAGTCAGATTCTGGTTGCTTATTGAAGCTAGGCAGGCTCAAGCTGGGTCAGTATGTGGATGGGAGACCCTTTGTGGAAATATAGTTTGCTGCTGGAGGTAGTTTTAGTCCAGCCAGCAGGGGGTGCACGTTTTCTGACATGTACAATGTGGTTCCAAAACTTCGGACTGCGAAAAATAGTGACTTTTTAATGAAGCCTTAAACCGGCAACCGTAAAGAGGAGCATCCGTCTGATGAGGCATCAAACTGGCCTCCTGACCTTCTGTGGTCATAAATTCCCCACCTTAATTATGACTTTGATATCATTCATTGAGGTGGTAGTGCATACTGCCAGCTATATTGAGCCGGTCAGGATGCCCTATTTTCTGAAAATCTAGTTTGCTGCTTGTGGTAGTTTCAGTCTGGCCAGCAGGGGGTGTAAACACCTTCCTCAATCATGAATTTGACCTCATTTATAGGGGTGGTAGCGCAATCTGCCGGCCACTTTGAGCCTGGCAGGATACGCTACCCCTCCGTTAGATCAGATCAGCTTTCTTAAGTTGCCCTAAGCAAGTTCAAGTGTTGAATGCAGTAGTCAGAGTCTGGTTACTCACTGAAGCTAAGAAGGCTCAAGCTTAGTCAATATGTGGATGGGAGACCCTTTGAGGAAATGTAGTTTGCTGCTGGAGGTAGTTTTAGTCCAACCAGCAGAGGGGTGCTCATTTTCTGACATGTACAATGTGGTTCCAAAACTTTGGACTGCGAAAAATAGTTACTTTTTAATGAAGCCTTAAACCGGCAACCGTAAAGAGGAGCATCCGTCTGATGAGGCATCAAATTGGCCTCCTGACCTTCTGTGGTCATGAATTCCCCACCTTAATTATGACTTTGATATCATTCATTGAGGTGGTAGTGCATACTGTCAGCTATATTAAGCCGGTCAGGATGCCCTATTTTCTGAAAATCTAGTTTGCTGCTTGTGGTAGTTTCAGTCTGGCCAGCAGGGGGTGTAATCAGCTTCCTCAATCATGAATTTGACCTCATTTATAGGGGTGGTAGCGCAATCTGCCGGCCACTTTGAGCCTGGCAGGATACGCTACCCCTCCGTTAGATCAGATCAGCTTTCTTAAGTTACCCCCAGCATGTTCAAGTGTTGAATGCAGTAGTCAGATTCTGGTTGCTCACTGAAGCTAAGCAGTCTCAAGCTTGGTCAATATGTGGATGGGAGACTCTTTGTGGAAATCTAGTTTGCTGCTGGAGGTAGTTTTAGTCCAACCAGCAGGGCGTGCTCGTTTTCAGACATGTACAATGTGGTTCCAAAACTTCGGACTGCGAAAAATGGTGACTTTTTAATGAATCCTTAAACCGGCACTCGTAAAGAGGAGCATCCGTCTGATGAGGCATCAAACTGGCTTCCTGACCTTCTGTGGTCATAAATTCCCCACCTTAATTATGACTTTAATATCATTCATTGAGGTGGTAGTGCATACTGCCAGCTATATTGAGCCGGTCAGGATGCCCTATTTTCTGAAAATCTAGTTTGCTGCTTGTGGTAGTTTCAGTCTGGCCAGCAGGGGGTGTAAACACCTTCCTCAATCATGAATTTGACCTCATTTATAGGGGTGGTAGCGCAATCTGCCGGCCACTTTGAGCCTGGCAGGATACGCTACCCCTCCGTTAGATCAGATCAGCTTTCTTAAGTTGCCCCAAGCTAGTTCAATTGTTGAATGCAGTAGTCAGAGTCTGGTTGCTTATTGAAGCTAGGCAGGCTCAAGCTGGGTCAGTATGTGGATGGGAGACCCTTTGTGGAAATATAGTTTGCTGCTGGAGGTAGTTTTAGTCCAACCAGCAGGGGGTGCACGTTTTCTGACATGTACAATGTGGTTCCAAAACTTCGGACTGCGAAAAATAGTGACTTTTTAATGAAGCCTTAAACCGGCAACCGTAAAGAGCAGCATCCCTCTGATGAGGCATCAAACTGGCCTCCTGACCTTCTGTGGTCATAAATTCCCCACCTTAATTATGACTTTGATATCATTCATTGAGGTGGTAGTGCATACTGCCAGCTATATTGAGCCGGTCAGGATGCCCTATTTTCTGAAAATCTAGTTTGCTGCTTGTGGTAGTTTCAGTCTGGCCAGCAGGGGGTGTAAACACCTTCCTCAATCATGAATTTTACCTCATTTATAGGGGTGGTAGCGCAATCTGCCGGCCACTTTGAGCCTGGCAGGATACGCTACCCCTCCGTTAGATCAGATCAGCTTTCTTAAGTTGCCCTAAGCAAGTTCAAGTGTTGAATGCAGTAGTCAGAGTCTGGTTACTCACTGAAGCTAAGAAGGCTCAAGCTTAGTCAATATGTGGATTGGAGACCCTTTGTGGAAATCTAGTTTGCTGCTGGAGGTAGTTTTAGTTCAACCAGCAGGGCGTGCTCGTTTTCTGACGTACAATGTGGTTCCAAAACTTCGGACAGCGATAAATAGTGACTTTTTAATAAAGCCTTAAACCGGCACCCGTAAAGAGGAGCATCCGTCTGATGAGGCATCAAACTGGCCTCATGACCTGTGGTCATGAATTCCCCACCTTAATTATGACTTTGATATCATTTATTGAGGTGGTAGCGGATACTGCCAGCTATATTGAGCCGGTCAGGATGCGCTATTTTCTGAAAATCTAGTTTGCTGCTTGTGGTAGTTTCAGTCTGGCCAACAGGGGGTGAAATCACCTTCCTCAATCATGAATTTGACCTCATTTATAGGGGTGGTAGCGCAATCTGCCGGCTCCTTTGAGCCTGGCAGGATACGCTACCCCTCCGTTAGATCAGATCAGCTTTCTTAAGTTACCCCCAGCAAGTTCAAGTGTTGAATGCAGTAGTCAGATTCTGGTTGCTCACTGAAGCTAAGCAGTCTCAAGCTTGGTCAATATGTGGATGGGAGACTCTTTGTGGAAATCTAGTTTGCTGCTGGAGGTAGTTTTAGTCCAACCAGCAGGGCGTGCTCGTTTTCAGACATGTACAATGTGGTTCCAAAACTTCGGACTGCGAAAAATGGTGACTTTTTAATGAAGCCTTAAACCGGCACCCGTAAAGAGGAGCATCCGTCTGATGAGGCATCAAACTGGCCTCCTGACCTTCTGTGGTCATAAATTCCCCACCTTAATATGACTTTAATATCATTCATTGAGGTGGTAGTGCATACTGCCAGCTATATTGAGCCGGTCAGGATGCCCTATTTTCTGAAAATCTAGTTTGCTGCTTGTGGTAGTTTCAGTCTGGCCAGCAGGGGGTGTAAACACCTTCCTCAATCATGAATTTGACCTCATTTATAGGGGTAGTAGCGCAATCTGCCGGCCACTTTGAGCCTGGCAGGATACGCTACCCCTCCATTAGATCAGATCAGCTTTCTTAAGTTGACCCAAGCAAGTTCAATTGTTGAATGCAGTAGTCAGAGTCTGGTTGCTTATTGAAGCTAGGCAGGCTCAAGCTGGGTCAGTATGTGGATGGGAGACCCTTTGTGGAAATCTAGTTTGCTGCTGGAGGTAGTTTTAGTCCAACCAGCAGGGGGTGCACGTTTTCTGACATGTACAATGTGGTTCCAAAACTTCGGACTGCGAAAAATGGTGACTTTTTAATGAAGCCTTAAACCGGCACCCGTAAAGAGGAGCATCCGTCTGATGAGGCATCAATCTGGCCTCCTGACCTTCTGTGGTCATGAATTCCCCACCTTAATTATGACTTTGATATCATTCATTGAGGTGGTAGTGCATACTGCCAGCTATATTGAGCCGGTCAGGATGCGCTACTTTTCTGAAAATCTAGTTTGCTGCTTGTGGTAGTTTCAGTCTGGCCAGCAGGGGGTGTAAACACCTTCCTCAATCATGAATTTGACCTCATTTATAGGGGTGGTAGCGCAATCTGCCGGCCACTTTGAGCCTGGCAGGATACGCTACCCCTCCGTTAGATCAGATCAGCTTTCTTAAGTTAGCCCCAGCAAGTTCAAATGTTGAATGTAGTAGTCAGATTCTGGTTGCTCACTGAAGCTAAGCAGTCTCAAGCTTGGTCAATATGTGGATGGGAGACCCTTTGTGGAAATCTAGTTTGCTGCTGGAGGTAGTTTTAGTCCAACCAGCAGGGCGTGCTCGTTTTCTGACATGTACAATGTGGTTCCAAAACTTCGGACTGCGAAAAATAGTGACTTTTTAATGAAGCCTTAAACCGGCAACCGTAAAGAGGAGCATCCGTCTGATGAGGCATCAAATTGGCCTCCTGACCTTCTGTGGTCATGAATTCCCCACCTTAATTATGACTTTGATATCATTCATTGAGGTGGTAGTGCATACTGTCAGCTATATTAAGCCGGTCAGGATGCCCTATTTTCTGAAAATCTAGTTTGCTGCTTGTGGTAGTTTCTGTCTGGCCAGCAGGGGGTGTAATCAGCTTCCTCAATCATGAATTTGACCTCATTTATAGGGGTGGTAGCGCAATCTGCCGGCCACTTTGAGCCTGGAAGGATACGCTACCCCTCCGTTAGATCAGATCAGCTTTCTTAAGTTGCCCCAAGCAAGTTCAATTGTTGAATGCAGTAGTCAGAGTCTGGTTGCTTATTGAAGCTAGGCAGGCTCAAGCTGGGTCAGTATGTGGATGGGAGACACTTTGTGGAAATCTAGTTTGCTGCTGGAGGTAGTTTTAGTCCAACCAGCAGGGGGTGCACGTTTTCTGACATGTACAATGTGGTTCCAAAACTTCGGACTGCGAAAAATGGTGACTTTTTAATGAAGCCTTAAACCGGCACCCGTAAAGAGGAGCATCCGTCTGATGAGGCATCAATCTGGCCTCCTGACCTTCTGTGGTCATGAATTCCCCACCTTAATTATGACTTTGATATCATTCATTGAGGTGGTAGTGCATACTGCCAGCTATATTGAGCCGGTCAGGATGCGCTATTTTCTGAAAATCTAGTTTGCTGCTTGTGGTAGTTTCAGTCTGGCCAGCAGGGGGTGTAAACACCTTCCTCAATCATGAATTTGACCTCATTTATAGGGGTGGTAGCGCAATCAGCCAGCCACTTTGAGCCTGGCAGGATACGCTACCCCTCCGTTAGATCAGATCAGCTTTCTTAAGTTACCCCCAGCAAGTTCAAGTGTTGAATGCAGTAGTCAGATTCTGGTTGCTCACTGAAGCTAAGCAGTCTCAAGCTTGGTCAATATGTGGATGGGAGACTCTTTGTGGAAATCTAGTTTGCTGCTGGAGGTAGTTTTAGTCCAACCAGCAGGGCGTGCTCGTTTTCAGACATGTACAATGTGGTTCCAAAACTTCGGACTGCGAAAAATGGTGACTTTTTAATGAAGCCTTAAACCGGCACCCGTAAAGAGGAGCATCCGTCTGATGAGGCATCAAACTGGCCTCCTGACCTTCTGTGGTCATAAATTCCCCACCTTAATTATGACTTTAATATCATTCATTGAGGTGGTAGTGCATACTGCCAGCTATATTGAGCCGGTCAGGATGCCCTATTTTCTGAAAATCTAGTTTGCTGCTTGTGGTAGTTTCAGTCTGGCCAGCAGGGGGTGTAAACACCTTCCTCAATCATGAATTTGACCTCATTTATAGGGGTGGTAGCGCAATCTGCCGGCCACTTTGAGCCTGGCAGGATACGCTACCCCTCCGTTAGATCAGATCAGCTTTCTTAAGTTGCCCCAAGCAAGTTCAATTGTTGAATGCAGTAGTCAGAGTCTGGTTGCTCACTGAAACTAAATAGGCTCAAGCTTGGTCAATATGTGGATGGAAGACCCTTTGTGGAAATATAGTTTGCTGCTGGAGGTAGTTTTAGTCCAACCACCAGGGCGTGCTCGTTTTCTGACATGTACAATGTGGTTCCAAAACTTCGGACTGCGAAAAATAGTGACTTTTTAATGAAGCCTTAAACCGGCACCCGTAAAGAGGAGCATCCGTCTGATGAGGCATCAAACTGGCCTCCTGACCTTCTGTGGTCATGAATTCCCCACCTTAATTATGAATTTGATATCATTCATTGAGGTGGTAGCGGATACTGCCAGCTATATTGAGCCGGTCAGGATGCGCTATTTTCTGAAAATCTAGTTTGCTGCTTGTGGTAGTTTCAGTCTGGCCAGCAGGGGGTGAAATCACCTTCCTCAATCATGAATTTGACCTCATTTATAGGGGTGGTAGCGCAATCTGCCGGCCACTTTGAGCCTAGCAGGATATGCTACCCCTCCGTTAGATCAGATCAGCTTTCTTAAGTTGCCCCAAGCAAGTTCAAGTTTTGAATGCAGTAGTCAGAGTCTGGTTGCTCACTGAAGCTAAGCAGGCTCAAGCTTGGTCAATATGTGTATGGGAGACCCTTTATGGAAATCTAGTTTGCTGCTGGAGGTAGTTTTAGTCCAACCAGCAGGGGGTGCTCGTTTTCTGACATGTACAATGTGGTTCCAAAACTTCAGACTGCGAAAAATAGTGACTTTTTAATGAAGCCTTAAACCGGCAACCGTAAAGAGGAGCATCCGTCTGATGAGGCATCAAACTGGCCTCCTGACCTTCTGTGGTCATAAATTCCCCACCTTAATTATGACTTTGATATCATTCATTGAGGTGGTAGTGCATACTGCCAGCTATATTGAGCCGGTCAGGATGCGCTATTTTCTGAAAATCTAGTTTGCTGCTTGTGGTAGTTTCAGTCTGGCCAGCAGGGGGTGTAAACACCTTCCTCAATCATGAATTTGACCTCATTTATAGGGGTGGTAGCGCAATCTGCCGGCCACTTTGAGTCTGGCAGGATACGCTACCCCTCCGTTAGATCAGATCAGCTTTCTTAATGAGCTACATTATTTAATTACAGATTGTTTTTGTAATTTTAACATTGGTAAGTAATTTAAGAAAACAGAAAAAATACTGTAAAAAAATGAGAATTCCTGTAATTTCTCTTTAATGATATTAGACCTAAAATAACAGTCAAGTTGTTAGTTTACAGATATTGTATAATATGCCATGCAGGACCCATATATGTGTTCCCAGATCAAACCCATGCCCACTTGGCCCATAAATATGCCATTCAGGACCCATATATGCGTTCCCAGATCAAACCCATGCCTACTTGGCCCATGAATATGCCATGCAGGACCCATATATGCGTTCCCAGATCAAACCCATGCCCACTTGGCCCATAAATATGTCATGCAGGACCCATATTTGTGTTCCCAGCTCAAACCCATGCCCACTTGGCCTATAAAAAATATATGCAGGACCCATATGTGCATTCCCAGTTCAAACCCATGCCCACTTGGCCCATAAATATGGCATGCAGGACCCATATATGCATTCCCAGTTCAAACCCATGCCCACTTGGCCCATAAATATGCCATGAAGGACCCATATATGCATTCTTAGATCAAACCCATGCCCACTTGGCTCATAAATATGCCATGCAGGACCCATATATGCATTCCCAGTTCAAACCCATGCCCACTTGGCCCATAAATATGTCATGCAAGACCCATATATGTGTTCCCAGATCAAACACATGCCCACTTGGCCCATGCCTGTCCCTTATGTGACCCATGTAATCAGCTCATATGGGCTTCCTATGTGGGACTCATACTACAAAACCTACATGGGACCCGCTGATTTCACCCAGCCAAAGCCCATGCCCACACAGTTCCCATGGAACCCCTAGTAAACCCAGCTGGGCCCCACATGTCATTGCTGGCTGGGAAAGTAAGAGGGATCATACAAAATGCATGTTATTTTTATTTTTATTTTTTCAAAAGTTTACATACACTTGATTCTTAATATTGTGTTGTTACCAGAATGATCCACAGCTGTGTGTCTGTTTTTTTAGTGATAGTTGTTTATGAGTCCCTTGTTTGTCCTGAACAGTTAAACTGCCCACTGTTCTTCAGAAAAATCCTCTAGGTCCCAAAAAATTCTGTGGTTTTTCAGATATTTTGTGTAGTTGTTTCCAACAATGACTGTATGATTTTGAGATCCATATTTTTACACTAAGGACAATTGAGGGACTCATATGCAGCTATTACAGGAGGTTTAAACACTCACTAGTGCTTCAGAAGGAAAAACTATGCATTAAGAGACAGGGGTGAAAACTTTTGAACAGAATGAAGACTGAACAGAATGTGTACATTTTTCTTATTTTGGCTAAATATCATATATATTCATTTAGTACTGCCCTTCAGAAGCTACAAAAGATGTTTCCCAAAAGACAAAATAAGTTAAATTTACCCTGATCTTCAAATTCAATTCAATTCAAATTCGACTCTTAATGCATTGTGTTTCTTTCTGAAGCATCAGTGAGCATTTGAACCTTCTGTAATAGTTATATATGAGTCCCTCAGTTGTTCTCAGTGTAAAAAAAAATGGATCTCAAAATCATACAGTCATTGCTGGAAAGGGTTCAAATACACAGAAATGCTGAAAAACGTCTGGGTTACGTATGTAACCCCTGTTCCCTGAGGACAGGGAACGAGACGCTGCGTCCTGGTGGACACTTTGGGAACTGCCTTCAGCATGACCGGTTCTGAAACAAGCTATAGAACAACGACAGTGAACTTGACACTGTCCGGCGCCAGCCTATGACATCATCAACAGGCGCCTGCTAGTATAAAAGCAGGTGCCTGAGAGCACAACACCATCTTTTTGTCTGACAGAGGTCTGTGCAGGGCCCGAGGCATGGCCCTGAGACGCAGCGTCTCGTTCCCTGTCCTCAGGGAACAGGGGTTACATACGTAACCCAGACGTTCCCTTCCGGAGGGAACTCTACGCTGCGTCCTGGTGGACACTTTGGGAACGTTTATCCCAACGCCGCCATGCCGAGGGATAGGTGATCAAACTGACTGAATGAGGAGTCAAGAAGGAAATCACCCCTGCATCAGCGAGAGTCGCTGGGGCCCAGTGACCTGCCACGGCTAGCCCGGCTACCTGTGCACGCAACTCTCAAGCGTGGAGGCCTAGAGGAAGCCTACTACACTTAGCTCTCTAAGTGAAGGAGCTCATAAACGCCCTGACCATAAGGGGCGGAGTTTAGGGAATGGAGGTCTCGGCAGGGCGAACGCCTGCTCTAGGGACCTGACAACATTCAGTGCTACAGGTATAGATGGGGAAGCGGAGCTTCTGGAGAATGGAGGCTTCGTAAAAGACTCTCTAAAAGAGAGGAAGCCTGATTACATTCAATCCACTAGCTCTTAGGAGTGGAGGTCTCAAAATAACCCTCCAGTGAGGGGAGACCTGGCTACACTCACGCTTGAAAGTACTGAAAGCGGAGCTTCTGGAGAACGGAGGCTTCATAAAAGACTCTCTAAAAAGAGAGGAAACCTGACAACATTCCATCCACTAGCTCTTAGGAGTGGAGGTCTCACTAGCCCTTCAGTGAGGGGAGACCTGGCTACACTCACGCCCGGAGGAAAAAGCCTATACTCGACACTGGGGGTACTCAGTGAGGCTGCATAGCCTATGCAACCCGAACTACCCGAGTGGAGCTTCTGCTCAGAGGGAATCTACAGGGTGGAGGTCCCATGACCTAACTACACTTGACACTGACGACGGCCTGTGAGGCTGAATAGCCTGTGCAGCAGGCCTGTCTAAGTGGAGATTTCCCGAGGAGTGGAGGCTTCGCCGAAAGGAAGCCTGGCAACGCTCTGTGCCTTCCAGGGTGCAACTCTAAGAATGGAGGTGCCGTGGCGCCTCTACACTCAAAACCTGGGGGTAGTCAGTGAGGCTGAATAGCCTGTGCAGCAGAACTACCTGCAGGGAGTTCAGAGGAGTGACTGCTTCAAAGGAAGCCAGAAAAACACTCTGCGTCTTGCAAAGGAAAACTCTAAAATTGGGGGTATCGTGACCCACTCCACTTTCAACACTGAGGGTAGTCAGTGAGGCTAAATAGCCTGTGCAGCAGAACTACCTGAGTGGAGTTTCTGCAAAGTGGCGGCTTTGGTAAGAAAGAAGCCTGGTACCACTCTGCACCCAGCAGAGGACGACTCTAAGGATGGAGGTCAGTGACCTATCTACACCCATCACCAGAGGTGGTCCGCGAGGCTGAATAGCCTGTGCAGTCGGACCGCCTATTTCTAGTGAGTCTCTGGAGGCAACGAAGGACTCTGAGCAATGTTCTCCGAGCAGCAGAAGGACTCTAAGAGTGGAGGTCCCAAGACCTACTACACTTCAACACTGCAGGCGTTCATCGAAGCTGAACAGCCTAAACGACAGTACTGCCTGAGTGGAGTCTGGAGAGTGGAGGCTTTCTAAAGAGGGAGCCTAACACACCTCCGTGCTTAGCAAGGAAGAGCTCTGAGAGTGGAGGTCTCAAGACCTAGCTACACTCTAGCCTTGAAGGTCATCCGCGAGGCTGACTAGCCTGTGCGACAGAAATACCTTCATTTTGGAGCTCTTCTGGAGAGTGAGGCCTGAGGAGGCCCGACACTCGATCCTGCTAGCAGCGCTATCTGGATTGGAGCTGGAAAACTAAAAGGTTTTTGAGAAAAACCAGCTCAGAGAATGGACACGGAGGAACCCTGCGTGGTCCATGGGAGAAAGGAACCTGCCTTTACGGGAGGGACCTTACCATGAGTATGGATTTTAGTGAAGTGCCTGAACAGTGCACTTACCACTCACGTGGATTTTAGAGAATGCCCAAAGACTTCGCGTGAGCAAACACCACAAATGTGGTTTTGAGTAGGTGTCCTGAGCATAGCGAGGATCACCAGATTTGCAGTCTCTAGGCGATAGCGGAGCCTGAAAGCGGAGCTTCTGGAGAGGGGAGGCTTCAGCAGAAAGACTCTCTAAGCGAGAGGAGGCCTACGACGCTCTCCCTAGGAAACTCTTCAGAGTGGAGGCCTCAGGTAAAACGCTCTAGGCGAGGGGAGGCCTGACTACACTCGACGCTCAAGAAAGGCAGATACTCACAGTCAGAGCCAATAATGAAAAGTTCTCATTTAGTAATTGCACAGGAAGATGTTATCACCTGCTGGGCATTGCTGCCTGTCGCACCTCCTCCAGTGCCCATGGGTCAGCTGCAGGGTCATCAGCCAGAAACCACCATTCACCAACGTTTCGCTCCTTTAATTCTGGAACGTCTCCTGGTGGCGGAGCAGTGACAGGGACGTCTCCCTGTCACCCCCTGCAGCTGATAGCTGTAATCCCTGCAACTGTTGTTTGGGGTTAGGTGTTCTTCCCCCAATACCTATCTTTCCTCCTCAGCCAGAGCCAAAAGCTACCTTTCTCTGCCTCCTCTGCCAGATCCTTTGTTGCCCTCCTTAGCCTCCCTCCGGTCACTCCTGCTTCCCTCAAGAGGCGTATGGTTGACAACCCAAGGAAGCCTCGGCATCCGATCTCCACTGGGTTGGTGGTAGTCTTCCAGCCAGCCTCCCGGCACTCAACAGCGAGCTCTGAGTACTTGGCCTTCTTCCGTTCAAAGGCGGCCTCAATCCCCTCCTCCAGTGGTACAGTGAGCTCAATGAGGTGCACCGATCTCACCTTGGTTGACCACACCACTATGTCTGGCCGGAGAGATGTGGTGGTTATCTCTGTGGGGAACCGGAGCTGCCTGTCCAGGTCAACCCTCATGTTCCACTCCTGGTTAGAGGAGAAGAGCCTTGCTGTTTCTCTTGACCTAGTGCTTCTCCTTACCCCTCCTTCCGACACAAAGATGGTGGGGTCCTCTGCTGATGGTGGTTGTTTGCTACCCTGTCGACACTCCTCCAGTACTTCGGCTAGCTTTCTCAGGACCTGGTCGTGGCGCCAGCGGTAGCGTCCCTGTGAGAGAGCGATCTTGCAGCCTGCCAAGATGTGCTGGAGACTTGCGTTGGGGGCATTGCAGAGTGCGCAGGATTCTTCATTCCCGAACCACTGGTGGAGGTTCCGAGGGCAGGGAAGCGTGTCGTAGGTTGAACGAATAAGGAAGCTAATTCTTGCCTGTGGGATCTTCCACATGTCTGACCAACTGATGTTTCGGTTCATGATTCCCTCCCAGGTTGTCCAGCTTCCTTGTCGACCCTGCGACACAGCCTTGATTTTGTAGCGGTCCTCCTCCATCCTCGTCACCTCTGCTACCACCATCTCCTTCCTTTGCTTGCGACTGGCCTTGGACCAAAAGCGTGGCATCTCTCCCCATCCTAGCCCCGCTCTTCCTGCCTGAACTCTACCCATGATCTCCTGGTGTTGTAGCCGCCTGACAGCTTGATCGACCTCGTTTTGGGCATTCCACTTACGGCCAGTAGGAACCTTGGCATTTGTGTTCCTTACTGACTCATCTGGGGACTCCCTCAGCTCGAGAACCAACCTGGTCTTTTCTTGCATGTAGCCCAGCTGTATGGACTGCAGTGGCAGCTGCAGCATGTTTTTTCCAAAGAGACCAGTTTCGGATAGGCACCGTGGCAGCCCCAACCACTTTCGGATGAACGAGTTGGCTTTTCCATCCATCTTACTTACGGTTGATGAGGGAATCTCACTCATTTTCAGGGGCCACATTACCCTCCTGTAGAGTGTGAACTGGTAGCACCAGACCTTAAACTTCCCAGGAAGTTGGCTTTGGTCGATCCTTGTCAGTCCGTCAGAGAGCTGCTTCATGACGGTTTTCCCCATCTGTTTGTCAGATAGATCTGCAGTGTACTGCCTCCCCAGGCTTTTGATGGGTTGCTCTGATAGGAGTGGGATTTTTTCTCCTCCAACGACAAAGATGGTATTGTCATTTCTGACTCCTCTCCTGAGGGACAAGCTCCGAGACTTGGAGGGCTTGATCTTCATTCTTGCCCATGACATCAATTCGTCCATTCTATTCAGCAGTCTTGATGTACATGCTGCTGTCTGAAGGAGGCTGGTGACATCATCCATGTAACTCCTCAGTGGAGGGAGCCTTTTACCAGTTGGGAGTTTGATCCCCCCAACCATTTGCCTTGCCCCGATGAGGATTATCTCAAAGGCTGCTACGAACAGTATTGGAGAGATGGTACACCCCATCGCGATTCCTACTTCTAGCCGCTGCCACCCGGTGGTGAAATCCTGGAGAGAAAAACACATCTGCAGGTTGCTAAAGTACTGTGCTACTAGGTTCTTGACGCAGGTGGGCATGTGGAAAAATTCCATGGCGTAGGTGACCAGCTGATGTGGTACTGATCCGTATGCATTGGCAAGGTCAAGCCAGATGACATGCAGGTCGGTCTTCTCCCGCTTGGCCTTCTGGATCTGGTCCCAGATCATAGTGGAGTGCTCTACACATCCTGGGAAACCTGGAACTCCTGCCTTCTGGCAGCTGGTGTCAACATAGCCGTTCTCGAGCAGGTAGTTGGTCATCCTCCTGGCTAGCACTGAGAAGAAGATCTTTCCTTCTACATTCAGTAGAGCAATGTTTCGGAACTGGCTTATGTCTTTGGAGTTCATTTCCTTGGGGATGAAGACTGTTACCGCTCTTTGCCACTCAGATGGAATGATTTGCTTTTTCCAAGCAGTTCTCATCAGATACCACAGCAGCTCTAGTACCTTGGGGCAGTTCTTATAGAGCTTGTAGGGGACCCCATTGGGCCCAGGTGCAGAAGAGGACCTTGCCTTCTCCACGACTTGCCTGACTTCGCTGAGCTTGGGGGGCATGATGTTAAATTCAGCTGTTGGCTTTGCCGGCTGGGGTACGTATCCTGGAGTTCCTAAGGGGACGCTCCTTTGGGGATCACTGTACTGGTCTCTGACTTGATGTTCCAATTTCTCCCTGGTGATTTCAAGCTTGCCACTCTTCTTTTCCTCCAGTAGCTGTCTGGCATACTTAAAGGGATCCTTGAAGAAATTGGCTCGCTCTTTCTGCTTCCGCTGGCTGCGCTTGCGGATGCGTTCAGCTCTGCGAAGCCCGGCTAGCCTTTTCCGGACCTCCTCCCACAGAACTTTCAGACCCTCTCTCTCTGCTTGAGTTGCCTTCCTCCAGTTCTTGCGGAGTTGCCGACGCCTTTGCACAAGTTGGAGGATTTCCCTTTCCCTCCTTCCCTTCTCTCTCCTGGCAGCCTTCTGTTTGGGGACAATTTCGCCAAACCTGTCTTTACAGGTCTGGTATATTATGTCTCCGATCAGGTTAAGCTTAGTCTCGGCCCCTCCACGCAGTGATCCCTCTAGGGTCTTAATCAAGTCCAAGTCCAAATTGCGCCATGCCTCAGCTTCGTTTGATTTCGGCCACTTCAGTTGGCTCCTTCTGGCTGGTTCTTTGGTCTCTGTATTTGGCTCTGTTCTGTCTGACGTGGTGGGGACTAGGCCTTCATGCTCACGTGGAGGCTCAGCTTCCACCAGGGGACCTTCCTCTGTGACTCTTATGCCTTCAGCAACGTTAGGTCCTTCGGCTCTGTGGTTTTTTCCCTGGCTTTTGGTCCTTCTTGTCTCACCTGCTGACGCAGTGCAAGATTGCTGTTGGCCTTTCTGTCCACACTTTGCTTTCCCCTGGTGGATCCGTAAGCCTCTAAACGTGGTCACTTTCTCCCATCCACATGCACACTTTCGGAGGATCTTCTCCTCATTTTCTGGCGTTCTTGTGTTCTCGTTGTCCATGTTCGTTGCCGTCGTCACCGTGTGGTCTGTCCTGTTGGGCCCATCTTTCATCCCACCTCTCGGAGTGCCCGCGGGTTGTTTCTCATTATGTTTCTTTGTAGTTAGATTTGGGTGTCTCTCTCGCGAGAGACTAGTGGGTTAGGTAACTAGCCAGCCACTCCCAATGCGGTCTTTCCCTGCTGCCATCCAGTCTTTCCTGGCTGTCCTCCAGTCTTCCCTGGACTCCAACTGCTCTATTCACAGTAGTCACTGGGTTCGCCAGAACTTCAGTAATTGCACAGGAAGATGTTATCACCTGCTGGGCATTGCTGCCTGTCGCACCTCCTCCAGTGCCCATGGGTCAGCTGCAGGGTCATCAGCCAGAAACCACCATTCACCAACGTTTCGCTCCTTTAATTCTGGAACGTCTCCTGGTGGCGGAGCAGTGACAGGGACGTCTCCCTGTCACCCCCTGCAGCTGATAGCTGTAATCCCTGCAACTGTTGTTTGGGGTTAGGTGTTCTTCCCCCAATACCTATCTTTCCTCCTCAGCCAGAGCCAAAAGCTACCTTTCTCTGCCTCCTCTGCCAGATCCTTTGTTGCCCTCCTTAGCCTCCCTCCGGTCACTCCTGCTTCCCTCAAGAGGCGTATGGTTGACAACCCAAGGAAGCCTCGGCATCCGATCTCCACTGGGTTGGTGGTAGTCTTCCAGCCAGCCTCCCGGCACTCAACAGCGAGCTCTGAGTACTTGGCCTTCTTCCGTTCAAAGGCGGCCTCAATCCCCTCCTCCAGTGGTACAGTGAGCTCAATGAGGTGCACCGATCTCACCTTGGTTGACCACACCACTATGTCTGGCCGGAGAGATGTGGTGGTTATCTCTGTGGGGAACCGGAGCTGCCTGTCCAGGTCAACCCTCATGTTCCACTCCTGGTTAGAGGAGAAGATCATCTAGCTCTGTGTAGTGGAGGCTCCGAGACTACATCTCCAAGGAGAGAAGCCTACAACACTAGTTTTTGGTGAGTGGAAGACCGCACTCCCCCAAAAAATAGTCAGCGAGGCACTCATGGGCCTGCTAGCTGCTATAACTGTGAGAGTGAAGGTCTCAGTACTGTTGGCTGTGACAGAGGGAGACCTATTACACTGTGCTATCGAAGGAGTTGTAAAACTTAAGGGTTTTGGAACCAACTCGAAAAACGGGCACGGAGGATTACCTGCGTGGTCCGTAGGAGAAAGGAACCTGCCTTTACGGGAGGAACCTTACCATAAGTATGGATTTTAGTTAAGTGCCTGAATTAGTGCACTCACCACTCGCGTGGATTTCAGAGAGTGCTCAAAGACTTTGCGTGAGCAAACACCACAAACGTGGATTTAAGAAGGTGCTCTAAGCGTTTCGCGAGAAAGACACCTGTATTAACCCGGGTGATAGCAGAACCCGGAAGCGGAGCTTTCAGTGAGGGAGGCTTTAATGGTTTTACAAGCTCTCGAACGTAACCAGCCTGACGACGCTCAACTGAGGAAGCTCTATCGAGTGGAGGCCTTGGAATACACGCCCTCTCATGGAAGGGAGGCCTACTTTGTTTTACACTCAACGCTTGTAGTGACAGGTCCACGGAAAGAGTTCACAAGCTGCCTTAACCTTGTGTTCTCCCGGCCTGTATTTCTGGGAAGTGGAGGCTTAACAGAAACACCTCACATAGAGGGAGCCTAGCAACACTCGACCCAGTAAAAAGCTCTCATGAATGGAGGTCTAAAAATGACCTGGCTACATTCAGCGCTAAGAAGTATTATCTTTATATGTCTCTCTTCACAGAGGACTTCACAGAGAGGAGGCCTCCTAGGCCTGCTACACTCAATTCTACTTCAAAGCGGGGCTTTTTAAAGAGAGCGGAGGCTCCAGTAAAACACCTCTCTCTCAGAGAGGGAGCCTTGACAACGCTCTATTCACCCTAGCACACAAACTCCCAGGAGTGGAGGTCTCACATATGTGTATATGAAAATACACAGGGAAGGTACCTGACCACACTCATGCAAAAAGAGTATTACTCTTAGCAGGGTTTGAGTGAGCGGAGGCTTCGGCAGAGCGATACTCCGCCTGAAGCAGCTTGACAACGCTCAAGAGGGTTATTCTCGTATGTATATGTATGTTGGATCATGTCTATACCAAGCTCACTCTAGCGGAGGTTTCAAAACCTGACAACGCTTAACCCACGAGGGGGTTTCTACGAGTGGAGGTCTCTACACACTGTTTTCTTTTATAAAACGAGGGGAGACCTGGCTACACTCGGCACTTGGTGGCAGTAGAACTCAAGAGGAGCTCGAAACTGCAATAGTAAACACCCAAGCGGAGCTGGTAGACAAAAGAAAACATACACATACACGCTTGAATATTTTATTAAAGTGTCTTTACTGTTCACATACCGGGCCAACAGATGGAGCCTCAGTCTCATCGTTGGCCCAGCCCCGGAGTCAAGGGGAAAAGGAAGGGGCAGGTAGCCCCACACTGGCGACCTGGCCTCGTCTCTGGCCCTTGGGCCAGGACGGGCCTGGTTTCCCCCCGGTGTTTAGGTGGAGGCGTGGACCGGCAAGGGATGCAAACCCCCGGGGCTCGGTCCAGATCTTTCAGCAGATCAGCCTGGTGCGCCTCTGCAACACTGCCATCGTGTGCAGAGGAGCACCGGCCACTGCCGCATATGTGCCTTTGGAGCCTTCAGGGTCGATGTCCCTCGCTCTGAGAGATAGTTCGCAACCGTCAGCGAGAGACATCGTCACATATCCGCGCCCATGCATTCCCTCGACATCAGCATTATTCACATGCCGATGCCTGTGAATGCGGGCTGAATATGGCCTGTCCCATTCCCTCTCGATCTCTTAAGCAGATCAGGAAGGAATGGGAGGCTCACAGGAGTTGGTTTTGTCATGGCCCGGAAGAAGCCGCTCGTCTAGTCTGCCGAGAGCGGCCTCTTCCCTCGCGGGCTTCCACTGCAGATGCAAGCGGGCAGCCGCGCGGTCCATAACAGACATCAACTCTTCATATGCGGGGCAGAGAGGCTGCATGGGCTCAAGCGAGCTCATATTTGTTTCCATTTCAACCTCCTGCTCGCCCTGGCTTGAAGCCAAAAGAGCACTCGCTGCAGAACCGGAGGATATGAGAGACAACACATCATCCGCTAGCAGCGCATTCTCGTCTCCGGCTGACGTGCGCGAGCGATTAAACGCTCTCTCAAACTCGTCAGCCAGCTCCACCTGTGAGCCCCGCAATCTCAGCCGCCGAGCAGCCTCAGCTGTGGCGGGACCGGAGCAGCGTGGGGCAGATGGATGGCCCGATTCTCTCGAGAAAAGGGCCAGACGAGAACGGAGTTTCTTCAAAGTGAAACTCTCACAATGAACGCGCTTGCTCTTACACCTAAACACACCAAACAAAGGTTGTGTGCGTCATCAAGTGTCAGATTTCTCTGACACGGATCCGCACACTTCCTAAACAGTTTTCTTTCTCTAGGCATCGCTGTACTCACTCGTTTAGAACAGAGGACTCTGAAGACAAAAAGATGGTGTTGTGCTCTCAGGCACCTGCTTTTATACTAGCAGGCGCCTGTTGATGATGTCATAGGCTGGCGCCGGACAGTGTCAAGTTCACTGTCGTTGTTCTATAGCTTGTTTCAGAACCGGTCATGCTGAAGGCAGTTCCCAAAGTGTCCACCAGGACGCAGCGTAGAGTTCCCTCCGGAAGGGAACCAAAGAATTTGTTGGACCTGAAAGACTTTTCTGAAGAACAGCGAGCAGTTTAACTGTTCAGGACAAACAAGGGACTCATGAACAACTATCACTAAAAAAAAAAACTGCTGTGTATCATTCAGGTAACAACATAGTATTAAAAATCAAGTGTATGTAAACTTTTGAAAGGGGTTATTTTTAGAAATTCAGCTATTATTTTCTCTTGTGGGCTATATGTAAATGTATTTTATGTTTAATTCAGGGAAGTACTAAATTATTTTTGATAAAATAATTAACATTTTGCAGATTCTGCAAGGTAAACTTTTGATTTCAACTGTAAATACATTTATTTAATTATTTTAGAGCTTAATTTAACCTAATCTTAAAATCAGAGCTTAAAATATGGACAGATCTGTGCAGTGCTTTCCATTCTAGCACTGTCTCTTGTTTTTTAAGGTGCAAATGTGTTCTTCAATGGATGCCATTATGAATATGTTAATGGACAAGCTAATTCCAGTTTTACTTTTGCAAATACTTGATAGTCTAAAGAGCGAATTACTGCTCACAACTCCCCGTGATGTGAAAGAGAAAGGGCTGTTTTCTTTCTCGAGGGCTGGCCATGGCTGACTAAAAGCCTTTCTATATTAAACATAGCGTCAAGTGGATTTTAATCGGCAGCTCACGCCTGCATTGTGTAGCATTACTTAAGTGCAAGAAAGAAGTTGGCTTGATGGAGGTGACATTCTGGCGCACTATAGCTTCACATCACGACATGTCAGACCTTTCAAACTAACAGTCAGGCACCATTAAATATCTCACATATATGACAGTTTAATCAAATATCACACAGATGGAGGACAAAAATGAGCTCCGCCTCTTAATATCTTAGCGTGTTGTGAAGAAAAGATTCACAGGAAATATGCCAACATTTATAAATGTGAATGAAATGAAAAGTAAAAACAGAAATAAAAAGTGCATAGAACAGTAAAATGGTGATCTCAAACTATTTACAATAGTATTGAATGGCTAAGCCATTTGCTATTATATTTTAAAGCAACTCTAAAATCAGAAAGTGTCTGCAGCACCTGAAAAACCAGAGTCTATATGGTCAGTGAGCTGTATGCTAATATAAACTAAAACTAAAGAGGTTTCATGTGAAATATGTGAATATTTTTTCTACCGACGGCAGGAGGTAAACTGAGGTATTTATGAGCAGGTGCATAGAGATTGAACAAAACTTATTAAAAATTCCTTAATCTTTACACTTGACATGAGGATGAAGTCATTGAAGAGACAATAAAACGTTATGTTAATGTGAACCTATTAACTGTCATAAAAGTTAAAGCTAGTCAAACAAGCCCACAAAATAATCTCATGCTGTCTCCTATTTAGAAGTTGACAATGTCTAGAATGCTATACCGTTTTCCATTGAATACAGTGTATGGTGTGAAAAGGGAGGTTTTTTTTTTAACTGCTGCTTTAAGAACTGCATAATAAAATAAATAAAATATGGAGTCCAGTCTCCTCTTTGCTAATATATTATGTATGGTAATATCTCCCACAAGTACCCTTCTACATCTCTATTAATTACTCAATTACAGGCATACAAGTGAAGAAGGGAAAAAGAGACAGAGGAAAGGGGAGAGAAGATGTCAAGTGTGATTATTGATTGTGTCCATTATGACTTGATTGATCATGCCCATCCTCATAAATGATTAAAAACCAGGTCAAAATAAAGGTTAAGACAGTAACTTTCTGTTTGTTTCGTCATTGGAACAGATCCAAACAGCTGATCACAAAATCACAACAATCCACATAAATTCAATCCATGGATTACCATTTTGTGAAGCAAAAAGCTGCATGTCTGGAAGAGTCATGTCCATTATTAAGGCAATTTAACTTAAATGATGCCAATTTTACAATATGTAATATAAGTCTTAAGTGTCCCCAGAATGTCTGTGAAGTTTCAGCTCAAAATACCTCACAGATAGGGCTGTAACGATACACCAAACCCACGATTCGGTTCGTATCACAATTTTTGACCCACGATTCGGTTCGTATCATGATTTTTTTTCGTGGGGGGTGGGAGAAAAAAAAGATTTTTAAAACAATATTTTTTATTAAATAACATTTGAAAAATCTTTATAAACTGAACACCAAAGAACAAGATTAACTATGCAAATTATTATAAATAGTATAAATAAATTATTATAAAATATTAATTATTATAAATATTATAAACAATATAAATATAAAATAAATAAATAGCCAAAGGTATAACACTTCTGTTTTCTTTGTAACAAAATACTGTTGAAAAACAAACAGAACTAAACTCCATTGTGGAGATGAATCGAGCATGTTGAAAATTCTTCTTCAATCAAGTTCTCTTACATTTACAAAGTAAATTAAATGGCTACTGTTTCACACTGAGGCTATGTCTACATTAATCCGGATACATTTGAAAACGGAGTTTTCGTTTTAAAACGCTTTCCGTCCACACTAGCGTTTCCAAGCGTTTTCCAAAATTCTTCCTCCACACTGAAACGTAGGAAAATGTCAAATTTGCCTTACTGCACATGCGTAAAGCCTTCAAAATTATACAGAGGTAATACGTTTTCACGCAATTCTTCTGCCGGGATCATTTACGGAAATATCTCATCGTTCACTGACGCACCTATGTCGCGCTCACTCATATTTTATCTGAAAAGCAGTTGTCGTCATGTTTTGCAGGAAAGCAACTGTGAGTAAATTTTTTGCCATGATTTTAGGACTGTAATTTGAAGAGTGTACAAGGTAAATCTCTTTAGCAGCAGTGTGACAGTGAATAGCACAGGCACAATTACTGCTGTAGACATAGATATCTATTGGTACAATATGCGTCACATGACTAAATATGCGTCATCGTTTTCAAAAGCCTCCGTTTTCACAGTCCACACTACAAGGCGAAAACGGCGTTTTCAAAACGGAGAGAAAAAGATGCGTTTTCAAACGAAAATGTATTAGTGTGGACATGGCCTAAGGTAACTGAGGCTTACTGCCTGTGCTGCAAACCACAAATCAAGTAAACATTAAACAAATAAACAACTTATTTCTCTTAAGAAAACCAAACTCGTTTGATTTATGGGAGTTGAAAATTCTTCTTCAGAAACACCATCATGTCAACATTGTCTGGTGAGAGGCTTGCTCTCTGTGCTGTGACAATGTCACCTGCAGTAGAAAATACTCTCTCACTGGGGATGTTACATGTCACCTGATGTTTCATGTCTTTTGCCTTTGTTTTGCACTGTTTGTGATTTGGTTTCTCCCTCTGTCTTCCCCCATCTGTTTGTGATCATTTGGTTTAGTCCTTGTTTCATCGTTATCTGTATCACCTGTGTTTTATGATTAGTTCCCCTTTATAAGTCTGTTTGTTTCCTGAGTTCTCTGTCGGTCATTTCATTTACCCTACGTGTGTGGATGTTTCTGTTTATGTTCCTGAGAAGTCGTATTAAAGTATTTATTATTTGAAACTACGTTCTCCGTCTCGTCGAACCAGCACGATCCGTAACAGAATGACCGACCCAAACCATAGTGCTGAGGAACGGCTGTGGAGCTTGAGGCAGAGCGGTCGGGAGTTGGAGCGGTATGTAGAGGATTTCATTGAGCTTTACCATCAGGTGAGCTGGTCCGACGCCTCTTTCGGCTTTGTGTTTCTGTTGGGGTTGGACGAAGAAACTATTCGTTGCGATCTCTCTGGTTATGATGTCCCGTTTGTCGAATTGGTCAATATCATTCTCTATTTAAACTGCTCCACTTTTGAGATAGAACAAATGGAGAATGACAGTCCGATGCAACGTCCAACCCCCTCAGAAACAAGTCACATCGCACCAGCTCACCCAACGCCAAGAACCTCAGCATACCGATCCAACAGTTCAGACCACCTGCCTCGCCCTGAACATCCAGCGATCCTCCAGAGCTCCATAGTCTTCCTCAGCCTAATACCGCTGGCCACAGTTCCTGATTTCCCGGCCGAGATGGCCACAGTTCCTGATTTCCCGGAGATGGCCAGCGTTCCTGATTTCCCGGCCGAGATGGCCGCAGTTCCTGATTTCCCGGTCAAGATGGCCACAGTTCCTGATTTCCCTGTCAAGATGGCCACAGTTCCTGAGTTCCCGGCCGAGATGGCCGTCATTCCTGATTTCCCGGCCGAGATGGCCGCAGTTCCTGATTTCCTGACAGAGATGGCCACAGTTCCGGATTTCCCTGTCAAGATGGCCGCTGTTCCTGGCCGAAATGGCCCCTGTTCCTGATTTCCCGGCCAAGATGGCCACCGTTCCTGATTTCCCGGCCAAGATGGTCGACGTTCCTGATTTCCTGGCCAAGATGGTCGACGTTCCTGAGTTCCCGGCCGAGATGGCCGTCGTTTCTGATTTCCCGGCCAAGATGGTCGACGTTCCTGATTTCCCGGCCAAGTGGGCCTTCGTTTCTGAGTTCCCGGCCGAAAAGGATGCTATGGACCTTATGGATATGGCACTCCCTATGGAGTTTACCGCCCCTATCCTCTCACCAGAGCCTCCGCTGGTCCAGTCCAGCCGTCCAGGGCCTCCGCTGATCCAGTCCAGCCGTCCAGAGCCTCCACTGGTCCAATCCAGCTGTCCAGAACCTCCGCTGGTCCAGTCCAGCCGTCCAGAGCCTCCGCTGATCCAGTCCAGCCGTCCAGAGCCTCCGCTGGTCCAGTCCAGCCTTCCAGAGCCTCCGCTGGTTACGCCCAACCTTCCAGAGCCTCCGCTGGCTACATCCAACCTTCCAGAACCCACTCTACCAGACCCTCCATACGTACCCCTAAATCTCCCCAAGAAAATTTTTTGGGGGGGCTACAGTCCCATAGTCCACGTGGCCTGGCCGAAGGTTGAGGCCAAGGCCACGGGAGCCATCCAACCTAGGCCACGAGAATTGTCTGCTCGGCCATGGCCTCCTGACCCACCATGGCTATATGAACTGTCTGCTCGGCCATGGCCTCCTGACCCACCATGGCCATATGAACTGTCTGCTCGGCCATGGCCTCCTGACCCACCATGGCCATATGAACTGTCTGCTCGGCCATGGCCTCCTGACCCACCATGGCCATATGAACTGTCTTCTCGGCCATGGCTTCCTGACCCACCATGGCCATATGAACTGCCTGCTCGGCCATGGCTTCCTGACCCACCATGGCTCCTTGAACTGTCTGTCCAGCCATGGACCCCTGACCCGCCATGGGTCCTTAAACTGTCTGTCCAGCCATGGCCCCCTGACCCGCCATGGCTCCTTGAACTGTCTGTCCGGCCATGGCCCCCTGACCCACCATGGCCTTATGAACTGTCTGTCCGGCCATGGCCCCCTGACCCGCCATGGCTCCTTAAGCTGTCTATCCGGCCATGGCCCCCTGACCCGCCATGGCTCCTTGAACTGTCTGTCCGGCCCCCTGACCCGCCATGGCCACGTGAACTATTGGCCAGGCCATGGACTCCTGATTCCCCTGACCCGCCATGGCTCCCTGATCCGCCCTGGAGGCCTTCCCAAACCAGTAAGGTCCTGTCCGGTAACGGCCTCCAGGGCGCCTGCCCTCCCTCCCCGGTGTTTCCGTCACGGCGCGAGACGCTCCTACCGGGAGAGGGAGGTAATGTTACATGTCACCTGATGTTTCATGTCTTTTGCCTTTGTTTTGCACTGTTTGTGATTTGGTTTCTCCCTCTGTTTTCCCCCGTCTGTTTGTGATCATTTGGTTTAGTCCTTGTTTCATCGTTATCTGTATCACCTGTGTTTTATGATTAGTTCCCCTTTATAAGTTTCCTGAGTTCTCTGTCGGTCATTTCATTTACCCTACGTGTGTGGATGTTTCTGTTTATGTTCCTGAGAAGTCTTATTAAAGTATTTATTATTTGAAACTACGTTCTCCGTCTCGTCGAACCAGCACGATCCGTAACAGGGGACAGATGTGGCTGAGATTTCAAGGTAACTTTTAGCCAACTTGGCTAAATCGGGGAACTGGTTCTGGTTGTCCTTCCACCACACAAGTGGATTTGAGTCCACTGAGAGGCTCTGCACTGCTCTGTAATGCTGCACCTCCTCATCCACCACTTCAGACAAAGACTTTCTTTGATGATAATGCCTGTTCAATTGGAAAGATGTCTCCAAACAGTTCAGCCATTGGTGCTCTTTTGGCTGGAGGAGGACAGTCACTGCTGCTGGAGGCTATCTCTGATTGCTCCTCTGTCTCATCCCTGGAAGTTTGGGCCTGTAAGACCAAATCCATAACACAATTGCAGCATAATGTTAGATACAATGAAGGATATGAAATCCAGGATGAATGAAGCTAATTTAATAAAGTTAAGCATTATTATTATCTGACTATATTTAAATACTGACTTACTGATTTACACAGCACTTTATTTAATAAAGTTTTTATATGTTTTAATTATATTTTACAATTTAATATTTAAATAAAATTTATTTAATTATATTGATATTAAAACAATCAAATACCTGAACAGTCTGTGAACAATCGTCCAGAATTCTCTCAGTCAGACTCTTGAAGATTGTGTCATGGGTGGGCTCATCAAGGAAAGGTAGAGATTTGAAACGGGGGTCAAGTGCAGTGCTCATATGAAGAAACTGAATTAGTGCCCTATCCGTATCAGGGTATCTGTCCTCGAAGTCATGTGCAATAGCAGCTTTGATGTCTTTCACTACTGTTGAGTCAGAGCCACTGTGCTTCATGGAGGCCAGGATTCTGTGTTTCAATGGCAAGATCATTGAAATAGTTGGAATCTGCTCAGTGCTCATGAGGGTTGTCACAGTTTTCAAAGGTTTAAGAACCTGGACCACGTCCTCAGCTAGTTTCACATCATCATCAGACAGAGTGACGATGTCTTTAATGTTCTTCTTGACACTCTTGTCTGTTAATGCCGAGAAAACAGCAGCCTGCTGCTCAAGGTGAATTCGCTGGGAATTTTGCTTGGAAGAAACTAGGTAGTGTAGGCTGCTGCTGGGTTGTTTTCTGTGCTGCAGCTAAATTGATTTCTGGATGGTGCCGTAGGATATGCATCTGCATGTTGGTTGTGTTGCCTGTCACTTGGGGAAGCTTCTTAAAGCACTTACGGCAAATTGTGTGGGTCTTGTCGACTACACGATTGCCATCCTTTATCTCCACCGGGTAGCCGAAATGTTGCCATACTGCTGACTTAAATGAGGAGGGAGGGTCCGCAATCTCTGGGTTGGTTGCCATGTTTCCTCACGTTCTTCTTCAACTAGCTCAACTTTTGCAGGCAGGCGTCACATGATTGGAAAGGTAGTCACGGTGTGTGTCGCGATTCTCCCTTATCACACCACAACACAGGATCGTGGATCTGAGTGTCGCAATTTCGGTTTCATATCGCGTATCGTTACAGCCCTACTCACAGATCATTTATTATTTCATTTTGAAAATGCGTATTTTGAGTTGAAGCAGAAAAACGCTGTTTTCATGCATGCCTCTTTAAATGTAAATGAACTGCTGCTCCCCTTTTCAGAACAGAGCTGTGACTTATGGAGTACCTCTGATACTCCGCTAAAAACATCTGTTTTGGTTTTCATGTCTATCGCACTGAAATCATGCATTTTAAATCATACCATATTAGTTTAAACTTTTAAAATACAGAGTTTTCTAAACGCACACATCTGAACCACGCACACAGAAAGCAGCTGTCACACAGCATGTGAGTACTAAACTAAGTTATCTTTCATGTCTTATTGTGCTTAAACTGTCAAATACACACAAGTTTATGTTAAAAACACAAATGAGTTACAAAAACAGTCAGTTATGTCTGTGAAGATAAACAGCTGGGAAAGAAATAGCATGTTTAGTTTAGTCCGTCTCCTCTGAGGCTGGGACTCTAAATAGTGTTCTGTGCTCATCTGTGAAGCCAAAGACAGAACAGTTAGCATGCTTTGCTTGAACTTTTGCCATGGCGTTAGAACTGCTGCATCATTGTTGCTTGCGAACACAAAATGGCGGCGCCGTGGGTTGAAACGTGCAGATTAAGGGGCGGTAATATTATAATAAGATGTCTATGTCACAGGAGGAGCGAAATCTGAGCAGCTAATTTTTTCACATGCATGCCAAAGAAAGGTTTACCAAAACAAAATTACTGGGTTGTCTTTTTTCACATTTTCTGGGTTGGTAGATACAGAGAGGACCCTGTCTCCTTTAAAACCATAGCCAAAATATGAATCAATAATCCACAATAACACTTCCTCCAGTAGAAAAGTTCATCTACTTTTGACATCTCACATTAAAATCCACAGACTGGTTTCACTTGTAAACGGTGCTTGATCAGTGTATACTTCTCATCTCATACAGAAAAGATGACTTTCTTCACCTCAGAAAGCAATCTGTTTCTTTCAACACAGAAAAAATCACACATACATACAGATGTATACACAAGTTTTTTAGAGTGTGTAACCCCCTTGCACTCCTGCTGAAGACAAAGTAACTTCCAATTTCATGTGATGGTTTAGAGACTAAATACAACGCCATATTTGTCAGAATAAAAGGCCTTTTGATCAAAGTTTTTCCCTGAAGACACAAAAGAATAAGAGGCAAAACAATAAGAAGTTTATCACGAGTGCTTTGGTGCTGTCGTGACTTCAAAGAGAGCTCAATTCATGCGCCTTTTAGTCCAACCTTCAGACCTGTTCTGATTTCTCCTTGTTACATGAGAATAGACAGAGAGATTAAAACAGATTGCACAAAATATAACATGTCACCATGACAACATCTGGATAAAGTGCACATTTGAAATTGTAAAGGGAAAGCATAAGCTGCCAGTAGACAGTCATAATATCTTTATTAGTAGCAGTGCACTCATGCATTAGTCCAGGCAGGGCGATTCCACTGTGTTTATTTGAAATGTATGAGGGCAAGCTTTAAGAGGTTGGAATGGCAATTCTTTGGTCTACAGCTCTAAACAAGGCAAAACAATGAACTAAATGCATGGTGGAATTTACATCTAAATGTTCTGAATTTTAAACAGCATTGAGGGGTGAAACACCATAGATTCAGCTTAAAAACCTGCGTCATAGCCACATGCTAAATAGCACTGAACTGTGAGTCATTGTTAAGTCATTGTAATTTTTCTATGCACAAACATCTTTTTTCAGTATCAGCGTGGCTTATTTTGCCTTAGGCTGGCTGCACACTAGAGGATTTTAAGGCAGATTTTAAGGTCGATTTGCACCCTTGAACGATGGGGGGTGAGGCCTGATTCAAAGCTTGATGGAAACAATTTTTTTTTTTTGTCCATAAAATTCTCTATTGTATGGCGTCACTATGAGTATGATTACTTAACTGCTTGAGACAGAGCACCTCAAACTCAAAATGTAAATATCAAACATTTGATATTTATGACTTTTGATCGAGCTGCCTCTGATGTGCTACCTTTGATAGCCAATGAGAGCAAGCAAGTGTCACCTACCGGATGTTGCGTGCTTTTATAGCTGAAACTTGGCAGCCACAAACATGCCATGTTACTTCAAAAAAGTAATTAGTTATAGTTACTAGTTACTTCTCACGAATAGTAACTGAGTTAGTAACTGAGTTACATCATTATAAAAGTAACTAATTACCAGGGAAAGTAACTATTGTGTTACTTAAAAAAAAAGTTTAAATGTCAAATAACTTGGATGCCCCCAATATGATACATTAATAAAACATTGTACACTAATCTTGTCACATCCATGTTCCAGCCTTAGTTCCTGTGTTTCCTTATATGGTCAGTTTCCTGTTCTTGTTATGTTAATTGATTATTCCTTACACCTGTGTTCCTAATTATCCTTTGTATTTATATTCCTGCCTGTTGAGTTCTCGTTTGTCTAGTCTACAATGTGATACCTGTGTTTAAGCCTGCTCCTAGTTTGTATTCTCGTTGTTTTACTTTATTAAAGTCAGTCAAACTTATAATCTTTATCTACTGCGTCCTTCCTACACAGCGTACCGTTACAGAAGACTAGACCCAATATTAATACATGGAGGTTGCCGATCGCTTCTCCGCCTTAGCCCGCAGAGATCTCCCGTTTGTGGAATACGCCCGGGAGTTCTGTGGGCTGGCCATGATATCGGCGCTGGATGATGCCACGCTAAACTCACTGTTCTGGATTGGGGCTAATTACTATCGACCAGTGGACCTGCCAGACATCACAGGACTGAGCTGGAGGGAAGGGATCCTTCGGTGTCTGGAGAGTGTCCAGCCTCAATTCAGAACCAGCCAGCTGACCACTCAGCGCCCAAGCCCGCCGGCCTCTCCGACGTCATGTCTGCCGGCTTCTCCGCCGTCAGGTCAGTCAGAAACGCCCAAGTCTGCACGCGAGATGGCCGTCGTTCCTGAGTTCCCCGCCGAGATGGCCTCTGTTCCTGATTTCCCAGCCAAAATGGCCTCTGTTCCTGATTTCCCGGCCAAGATGGCTGCCGTTCCTGATTTCCCGGCCGAGATGGCCGCCATTCCTGAATTTCCGGCCGAGATGGCCTTAATTCCTGAGTTCCCAGCCAAAATGACCGCCGAACCGGAGTCTCCGGGCAAGTTGGAGATTATTAACATTATGGACATGGCACTCCCAATGGAGTTTCCGGAAAACCCCACTGGGCCCGTCCAGCCTTCCTGAACCCCCGCTGGTTCTGCCCAGCCTTCCAGTGCCTCCGCTGGTCCCGTCCAACCTTCCTGAGACCCCGCTGGTTCCGCCCAGCCTTCCTGAGCCTCCGCTGGTCCCGTCCAGCCTTCCTGAAACCCCGCTGGTTCCACCCAGCCTTCCTGAGCCTCCGCTGGTCCCGTCCAGCCTTCCTGAAACCCCGCTGGTTCCGCCCAGCCTTCATGAGCCTCCGCTGGTTCCGCCCAGCCTTCCTGAACTTCCGCTGGTTCCTCCCAGCCTTCTAGTATCCGTACGTCCAGAGCCCGCTCCTCCAGAGCGCCGTCCAGAGCCCGCTCCTCCAGAGCGCCCTCCAGTGTCCGCTCCTCCAGAGCCGGAGCTCTCTCCTGCGCGCCCTCCAGAGCCGGCGCCTCCCGTGATCCCCTGGGCAGGCTACGCCCTGGATTTTCCCAAGAAATTTTTTTTGGGGGGGGGCTACTCCTCTGTTCCGCCATGGCCACCTGGACTGTTTACTCGGCCATGGCCTCCTGAGCCCCCAGATCTGCCATGGCCACCTGAACTGTCTCCCCGGCCATGGCTTCCTAAACTCCCTGACCCGCCATGGCCTCCAGAACTGTCAGCCTGGCCATGGCTGTCTGAACTCCCCGATCCGCCATGGCCTTCAGAACTGTCTCCCCGGCCATGGCTTCCTGAACTCCCTGACCCGCCATGGCCTCCAGAACTGTCAGCCTGGCCATGGCTGCCTAAACTCCCCGATCCGCTAAGGCTTCCACTCTCCTTCCCCAGTAGTATTATCACGGCGCGAGACGCGCCTACCGGGAGGGGGCGATCTGTCACTTCCATGTTCCGTGTTTTCCCCCCAGCCTTAGTTCCTGTGTTTCCTTATATGGTCAGTTTCCTGTTCTTGTTATGTTAATTGATTATTCCTTACACCTGTGTTCCTAATTATCCTTTGTATTTATATTCCTGCCTGTTGAGTTCTCGTTTGTCTAGTCTACAATGTGATACCTGTGTTTAAGCCTGCTCCTAGTTTGTATTCTCTTTGTTTTACTTTATTAAAGTCAGTCAAACTTATCTTTATCTACTGCATCCTTCCTACACAGCGTACCGTTACAAATCTACACTATTTTAATGTTGCTGTGGGACAATGTGAGAGACACCTTACAAGAGCTAAATATTAGGTTATTGTGGTCGTTTCAACCTGCGGACATGAAAAACATCCCACGGTGTGGTCTCATTTTTTTTTCTTGATCGTGAAAAAAAAAAAAAAACTGCAAAGGGTCTACTTTATTTATGTTTAGTCATAATGCGCTCTCTGCAGTCTCAGTCTCCGTCAACTCTTCACAGACACGCAAATAAAGCAACCTGAATCTCCACGAATACCTGCCTCACAGACATGAGAAATATATGTATAAAAAACTTTAAATGTTACTTTTAAATGAAGTAAGTCACATCAAAAACAAATATTCTCTGATAAAGTATTCCACATGATACCAATCTGGGCTCTAGTTTTTACCATATAAACTACTCTAATGTAATCGTGGCCATGAGCAGCTCCGCTTTTTACATTTTAAACATCCACATGAGACGCATGAACATGTAGACATCACCTCCATAAACAAACGTGAACATTTATCAAGTTCATCATGGCTACTTTTTGTTTTTTGAAGAAGACACGCTAGGAGGAATAAGCCAGAATTTAACTCAGAAGAAGAATGCAACACGAAATTATAGTAACACCTTTCACGATTGAGCCTCCGTTATCAGTACTCTTGCACCACTCATCATGGACTTCATCCTCCACAAGCCACTGCACTCATCACTGCTCACACCTGCAGCTCATTCACACACTCACACACCTGCAGTTCATTTACACACACTGCATATTTGCCACTCTCACACCTAGCTCTTTGCGAAGTCTTGTATTGCCCCGGCTGCATTTCTGAGCATTTCTTCCCGTGTTTGTTTTCCCGTGAATTGATTCCTAGACTCCCACTCGTGTTTGATTTTCGCTGCCCGCCCCGACCATTCTGCCTGTGTTTGACTTCGATTTCTGCCTGCCCCTGTGTGTTTGTCTGTACTAATAAAATGCTGCAAATGGATCCGCTCATCTCAGACCGTCCTTGTGACAACACCATAGCAATGTAATGGAGGAAATAGTTCATTTTATTACCCGTTACTGAAAAAAGTAATGCAGTTTGTAACGCTGTTTATTTATAACGCCAATATTCCCATCACTGGTTCATACAGTCAACAAGTGTGTATTCTTGCGCTCTCTGTGTGCATTCAGAGGATAATAAGGCTAAAAATCAGGTGAAACTGTCTTAATCTCTGTAGTCTCCCATGGTTTTAAAATTGGTTAAGATTTGAAAATCATGGCCAGACATATATGCAAAATTCTGGGCTACTACAATGTAATTTTTTTTTTTTTTTTTTTTTTTTTTTTTTACAAAATTTAACTGTAAAAAATGCTACAGTAAACTTTTAATTGGTTAATGTTAAGACCCTATACAGTGAGAAACTGTAAATTTCATCTAATTTTGCAGCAAATTACTGTCATATTTACCATTTTTGGAAGTAAAACATTACAAGTCATCTTGTAATTTACAGTGAAACACCATAAATTGACATTCCCAGAATTCCCTGTTTGACATGTCATATTTAATGAATTGAAATAATCTTTAGTTTTTTTCTCATTAGTTACACATTAGGTGTTATGTTACATGTTATGGGTGCCATCAGAATGAGAGTCCAAACAGCTGTGTGAAAAGTGAAAAGTGAAACACACAGTGAAAAGCTGTGTGTTTGTAAGAAACAAATTCATCATTACGACATTTAATTTCAAGCTGTTTCTTCCAGCTAAAATACAAGTCCTCTGTTTGGATTTTTATTGAGGCATCCATTCACTGAAAAGATTTTTTGAGCACTCTGATGCAGTAAACAACACAAATATCCCACCTGTCTTGTAAAGTCTGGGAATCTCCTGCACACTGATAGTAGCTCCTTGAAGCATGCATTTTATACAGCTATAATATCCCATAATTTTTTTTTTTTTTTTTAATTACTTTTCAATTTGTGATTGAATTATAGTTGTCAGCTGAGATCTATTTACTGTTTCCATCTATTAAGTGTTTCAAATGACCTCCTTTAACCACTTCTGTTCAGATTTCATCACAGTCGTGGCCAAAAGTTTTGAGAATGACACAAATATTAGTTTTCACAAAGTTTGCTGCTCAACTGCTTTTAGATCTTTGTTTCAGTTGTTTCTGTGATGTACTGAAATATAATTACAAGCACTTCATACGTTTCAAAGGCTTTTATCGACAATTACATGACATTTATGCAAAGAGTCAGTATTTGCAGTGTTGGCCCTTCTTTTTCAGGACTTCTGCAGTTCGACTGGGCATACTCTCAATCAACTACTGGGCCAAATCCTGACTGATAGCAACCCATTCTTTCATAATCAATTCTTGGAGTTTGTCAGAATTAGTGGGTTTTTGTTTGTCCACCCGCCTCTTGAAGATTGACCACAAGTTCTCAATGGGATTAAGATCTGGGGAGTTTCCAGGCCATGGAACCAAAATTTCAACGTTTTGGTCCCCGAGCCACTTAGTTATCACTTTTGCCTTATGGCACGGTGCTCCATCGTGCTGGAAAATGCATTGTTCTTCATCAAACTGTTGTTGGATTGTTGGAAGAAGTTGCTGTTGGGGGGTGTTTTGGTACCGTTCTTTCTTCATGGCTGTGTTTTTGGGCAAAATTGTGAGTGAGCCCACTCCCTTGGATGAGAAGCAACCCCACACATGATTGGTCTCAGGATGCTTTACTGTTGGCATGACACAGGACTGATGGCAGCGCTCACCTTTTCTTCTCCGGACAAGCCTTTTTTCCAGATGCCCCAAACAATTGGAAAGAGGCTTCATCGGAGAATATGACTTTGCCCCAGTCCTCAGCAGTCCATTCGCCATACTTTTTGCAGAAGATCAATCTGTCCCTGATGTTTGTTTTTTTTTTTGGAGAGAAGTGGCTTCTTTGCTGCCCTTCTTGACACCAGGCCATCTTCCAAAAGTCTTGGCTTCACTGTACGTGCAGATGCGCTCACACCTGCCTGCTGCCATTCCTGAGCAAGCTCTGCACTGGTGGCACTCCGATCCCGCAGCTGAATCCTCTTTAGGAGACCATCCTGGTGCTTGCTGGACTTTCTTGGACGCTCTGAAGCCTTCTTAACAATGCAGTGGAAAGGTTTTTTTTCGGGATTGAGTTAATTTTCATGGCAAAGAAGGACTATGCAATTCATCTGATCACTCTTCATAACATTCTGGAGTATATGCAAATTGCTATTATAAAAACTTAAGCAGCAACTTTTCCAATTTCCAATATTTATGTAATTCTCAAAACTTTTGGCCACGACTGTACATCACTTGTCTAAATTGTGTGAGCATTCAAATAATGGACAATGAAAACAATGGACTATTTTAACAATGTCATTACTACCTTTCTAGGCCTTGCATGTGTCAGTTGTGTTGCTGTCTATGCAGGTTTAGAAAGCTCTTGGATTTCATCAAAAATATCTTAATTTGTGTTCTGAGATGAACAAAGGTCATATGTTGGGCGAACTAATAAGTATTTTATGCCATCCATGTTTGATCTTTTGAGACAATAATTCAATCCTTCGTTCAATCATTCTTTTGATAGTTTCAGTCAAAAAAAAAATCATTAGCTTTGAAACAACCTGAGGTTGAGTAAATAATGGCAGAATTTTCATCATTAATAAATATTATAATATGCCACCCATATTAGATTCATAAGTGAATCATTCTTTTGAGTCAGATGGTTTCAATAAGCCTTTTGATCTAGTTCACAAACTGAACATCACCACTGTTCTCATTACCATGAAAGCTTATCGAATTAGAAAAATAAATCATTTGGTTTGGAACAACTTGAAGGTGTATAATTATATAAATTTAGGCAGAATTTTAGTTTGAACTATTGCATTAAAAACTAGTGAACAGTGAGTGAACCCAAAGTTTTGGATTTTTATCCACTAATGTATGTAGATCAAAAGAATTATATACTGGTGAAACACTATCCTAGTCTGATACCTTCAAAATAATAATGGAGCAGCAGCTACTACAAGCCAAACGAGTCTGTGTTCTAGTATTCTAAGTAGGCACTGCAGTGAGCTCTGCATGTTGTCAGTATGCTGTCAGCTCTTGACAGCTGCACAGAGTAAATCTCAAGAGACAAAGCATGGAGCTGGGCAACAGATAGTGCTCAAGTTGATCCATAGACAAACCCTAGCTAAACTCTAGTGTAATAAGATGTGTGAAGCCCGAGGCAGAAGGGACTGATCCCGGCTTCATCCTGATCCAGGCTCCCCTGAGCTCATCAGCAGTAAACTGTGACAGAGTTGTCAAGGCTGGAGGTCATTCGAAGACAGTGTAAGTGTGGAAGACAGTCTTCTGCATAACATGCTGCTGCTTTGCCGGCTGTTGGGTCAGCGAAGTGACACTCATTTTGACCAGATCTATTTAAAAAAATTAAATAATTATATTAAATGTTTTTATTAAAGTTTTATATGTGTGGGGCTTCAAATAATAACAATATAAAAAAAATAGTCGAGTTAGAGTAAAAAAGAAGTCTCATTAAAAGATATCTATCTACAGTTGATGTCAAAAGTTTACACCCCCCTTTCAGAATCTGCACACTGTTAATTATTTTATGTTTACATGTACTCCTCAAGAGAAAATAATAGCTGAAATTATAAAAAAAATTACCTTGTTCAAAAGTTTACACCCCCTTGATTTTTAATACAGCATTGTTACCTGAATGATCCACAGCTGTGTTTTTTTGTTTAGTGATAGTAGTTCATGAGCCCCTTGTTTGTCCTGAACAGTTAAACTGCCCACTGTTCTGCAGAAAATTCCTTCAGGTCCCACAAATTCTTTGGTTTTCCAGCTTTTTTGTGTATTTGAACCTTGAGATCCATCTTGTCACACTGAGGACAACTGAGGGACTTATATGCACCTATTACAGAAGGTTCAAATGCTGATGCTCTAAAAGGAAAAACGATGCATTAAGAGCCGGGGGTTGAAAACTTTTGAACAGAATGGAGATGTGTACATTTTTTAATTTTTTATTTTGCCTAAATATCATATTTTTTTAATTTAGTACTGCCCTTCAGAGGCTACATAAGATAATGAAGAAATAAGAAATAAGTCTCATTAAAGGCAATAAGTATTTTAACAATATGCTTTAACATTCTTTTATTAATTCTTGCTTTAAAAAACAGAAAACATTTACATACAAACCAACCAAACAAAAAACTAAAAAATACATTTTCAAAAATATAGATGCATATAAAAATGGCATTTTAAAGGCATGTAATTATTTATTTACTGCTCATTGTCATTGACAGAATAAGTGACAGTCCTCAAGTATTTTGTCTGTTTATTTTACCTATGAGGATTAAACAATAATAATAAAAAGAAAAAGAAAAACTCAAAGAATTCCATGCCAAGAACCAAACAAACCAGCTCCAAGACCAATCACAAGATCACAATTAGAATGTACAAGAAAATTTTAGAAAAACGGCAAAGGTATAAGACTGCGGGTACAGAGCAGCATTCTAAATAACATAATTGAACAAAAACAATAGCCATTGATTTTAAATATATAAAACAGTACATTTGATGTGTATTTCAAAATATTCCATATAAATACAGATATATAAATTATTTCAAACTGTAACTTGACTGTGCCATTTGCACTGCATTATGTTGCAGGTTGCAGCTGAGCTCTTTTGGTTTAGTTCTCATTTCCATGGTAACATTGACTTCTCTGATTTGTGGATTTAAAGAGATTTTTCAGGATTATGATTAATGCTGTTCCTCACCAACTGGCTATTAAAAACCTTTTTTAACTTTCTGAAGTTGAAAAACTAAAAGGTCCTCAATAGGGTTCACTTTTGGAACCCTATTGAATCTCATTGTTTTGAGCTGATAATGAAAGGGTTTAAATGTTTTTAGGTCAGTATGCAATATATCCTTATTATATCTTCGGGCCCGAAGGCAAAGAATTTGTAAACAGGGTTACTCCATAAATAGAATATGCATCTATGGCTTTAAAACAAGATTTTTCGGTGATTAAAACAGTGACTTTTTCTGTGAAGTATGGGGAGGGCTATTGCTTATGTTTGTAGCTGTGAGAATAAGCAATATCTTTTCCCCATGTAGAAAACCCTGGCTGAAAAAATACCATTTATAAATGAAAAATGACTGAAAAATATCTATGTGAAATTCTTCATCCCCTCTCTGTCAATAAAAGGATGTAAAAAGCCCAAAAATCTTCTATAATTAGAAATAAATCTAACAAGCTGAAAGTTCTGTCTGCTGCCTCCAGGTCCCCTGTTACCACCTTCAGTTTGCAGAATTACAATGTGACCTCAAGGCCTCCACCAGCCCTTAAGCTGCTACACAAAATGTGTTGGTAAAAAGTGAGATCTGAATCTGAGATGACCTGTCCTCCATTAAGAGCTTAGTCAGAGGCCTCTAAAACATTTTATGATGCATTTTTATTAAACCCAGAGAGAAAGTGAGATTAGGAGCCTGAATTGACCACCTCACTGCTAAATAAAGAATCTCCAAACCTGAATGAAGACTAATAAGGTTTTAGAAACAGAGCAAGACCAATAAACTACCATTCCATGTTGAACACTCCTGATTTAATGAGGTAGCAATGTTGATTATCTCATCTAAATCTCCCAAAATTAGTTCAGACTAGATTTGTGTATCTAATAACTTTAAAGTAAATACTTCATGAAGCAAATTAGAATTCACAATAAATACTGTGGTCGAGGCGATGTTCGCATTATGTTCCTATAGTTACAATCAACAAACATGAAACAATCACAGAATATGTATGATAACATCCAGGTAAAATTATAGCTTCAAACCAACATTTCATGTCCTCATCTTTACTTATTTGGTACTCCAGATTTAATTTAAAAACATGACAACCAAAATCAAACTTGTGAGCAGTTTTGTAGTGGTTGCATGCAAATTCTGTTAATTCACAAGCCAACAAACTGTTGAGAGTTATACTTGCAAAGATAATGTTAATTATAAATTATTAAACCAAACAAAACACATAACTTAAAAAAAAAACTCAGCAATGTGATTATTTTATCGAGTGACAGGTGGTATTTTTAATCAGTGACGTTAATAATAGCTTTGCTATCTGGCGTCTTCTCGTCACCTCGTCACCTCCTCAACCTGCTTACCTTAGTGTTTTCACACAAAGAAAATGCAAACAATTTAATTAAAATAAATAAATAAATTACTTTTTTCTCCCTGAGTGATGATGTGAGTTATTATGGCAATTCTTGATGCAGCAGGAATGACCTTCAATGGCACTATTTTTCACATTAAAATAATAATAATAATAATAATAAATCAAAACACTGCCTTAAATGCACTAGCAGAAAGGCAAGCTTCTGCATTTACCAAAGTACATTTACCAGGATCTTATTACTTCTTTCTTATTCTTAACATGTTATTCCAAAGTATAAGCATACAGTGCGCATAATGTGAATTTTATCATCAGAATAGTACATGCACCATACAATTTATTTTTTATTTTTATGTGCATTGAATTTGTTTTGCAGTAATCAGATGTTCAAAAACGAGGTATACTTTGGGCTTATTCTTTCAACCGGATCCACGATGAATGTACTTGTGGGAACATTTTCACAAGACGTGAAATATGTACCGCCATGTACGTTTCATGACATTTAATGTGAAATGCCCACTGAGTGGCTAAAAGAGTGTTCGTTTTTTTCAGAACAGATGAACGTAAATATGGTAAATTTTATGTGATGTTGGTTCTGTATGTGTCACCACAGTTCTGACTTGAAATGTCCATTGAGTGGTACTAAAAAAAGTGCTGTTTTAAAATAACGTACCATCTGCACTACACCTAAACCTACCCGATATTATTAACAAAAGCGAATGTGATGTAAAAACATAATCGCAAACATGCCGTTTTAGAACATTTTCCCATCTCTCATTTTTCTGCTCTTTTATTGTGACTTATGTTTTTTACTGGATTCATACCCAAGAATTCCGCATCCCAAGTCCAATTCTGTGCCAACTTAGCTACTGAGCAAGTTTGTTACATCTGGAAAGTGAAACATATGGAGCTGTAATCATAACTGTGTACAAAAACGAATACAAGTGTATGCACATTTAATTTGTTTTGTAGTAATCCACAAAGTGTCAACACTGTCCTGGGACATTGTTTCACAGTAGAAAAGGAAACTAAAGAGATGGAACAACAACAAAATAGTGGAGACTGCAACTACAATAGACTGTCATATTGACAAGGGCTTGTGAGCGAGAGGGTGTAGGGATTAAGTACATTTAATTTAGCTCAAAGGGAATAAAATATGATTCAATAGGGAATTTGAACAGAATCGCTGTTTTACGGCTGTTCAGAGTCGACCCGCGATTCATTAAACGAGCCGTGTAACAGAAACTCTGCAATGGATATTACTATCCAGAATATAGTGAAAACACTATATATTAGCACAGTAGCAAAATCGGCAGTTTAAGACATTAACTTGTAAGCACAAAACACAAGATACTTATCTTTTCTAATAAAAATATGATTTTATTGGATAAACCTAACACATACAAACTAATCTAACATAAACACACACATTCACGCAGGTTGCAGAAAGAGAAGTGAGGAAAGAATGAGTTTAAAGGAATGAAAATATGAAGTCCCAAGTTTATAGCAATATGTGTAATTGCTTAGACCTGAACAACCATCAATCACTTAATTAACCCTCGTATTGAGTCTCTCAAAGAGGTTATTAAACTTTATATCAAATGCACCAGTTCAGTTAGAACCTGGAGGTTACTTGCGTTGCCTTTTTCCGTGCCGAGGGAATTCCTTTCGCGCGTCGCTCCAGAAAGGGGGCCTTCCCGAGGTTGCTGATTGGTTGGTGGTCGGTCGATGTGATGTCTTCTTGGGCGTTGCCTGATGATGCGGAGTTGTGCGCTGGTTAGAGTTCGGATCAGCACAGACGTTTGGGTCACGGCTTGCGGCAAAACTTAACTAGAACACGAAACTCTCAACGGAAAGAAATAAAATGAATTAAAGTAAAAGACAGAAGTGTAATGATCTCCTCATGTTTCCTTTAGAGGAGTCGAAACGTGGCGGCACGAAGCCGTAAGAGTAAGAGAGCAAGAGTATGGAGTAAGAGTGTAAGAGTAAGAGAGCGATTTGAATGGTGTCCTGAGTATTTAAAGTCAGCTTTTGGACACATTCCAAATGGTGTCTTGACCAATTAAAACATTGTCCTAAGTCGGGGTACTGCTGGTTCCTCCTCCCTAACCATAAATCAATGTTATCTTATCAGTCCCGTGGTCCCTATTTCCCACTCTTTGCAGAGACAAATTTGGACATGATTTCTATAACAAGACTATAATACATTTTACAAAGAATTGAATTACAGAAACATTTCGAGAATGCAATTTCGAGCTCACGCATACCAAACACCAATATAAACCATTAAACTATTCAATAGTTATCAAAAAGGACATACACAATAAGTGATTAAACCATAATAGGCAAATGTATGGGTTACAAAGAGGATAGGAAGTTATGCATAGAAATGATGAGTTGCTCATGAGTCCTTTTTATCATCATTTTAGGTGTGTATGTGAACAGGCAGTTTCCTGTGCCCTACTGTGGATGTAAGGATGTGTTCTGTGAGGGAGGAAAAGGTCAAAAGGGTGTAGAAAGAATTTCAGTGTCCTGTGCATGGGGGAGCCCACCAACCGAAATCTCTAATGATTGTCATGTGATGTTCAAGATGTGCATCTCTTTGACAATTAATCTTGGTTACTTGCTCCAAAGTTGACAATCTCCTTCCTTATCAACAAGTGTTCTTTTGTGTTAATGTTGCAAGTTCCTAGTTTTAAGCTTCTAGTTTAAATGGTTGCTTCGAGCTGGCTGGCACCAGGGTATCAAACGTCAGATTTATGACGGGGCCTCTTGTGGAATTTGAGTCTGTAGAAGTGTTTTAACTTCTAATTGAATCTCCTGAATTGTCTGATTCGCGCTGAGATCCTACAAGGGTATGAGATTGCCCAGCTTTGGTTTAAAAGATTTCAAAAATATTTGTTGTTAGGGTGTATCAGCAGCAAGCTATGTAAAGGAGATGACGGTGGACAAAAGTGTATAGTTCAAAGTGATTTTATTCCCCAAAGTGTAAAAATGTGGTACCCCATAGGTGTGCAAAAACTGTCCTTTATATTTAACAATATATACAACAATATATTTCGGCTATGCCTATGTACAAGCCCAAAAAATGGACACAAGCCAGCATCCACACTACCCTCCCCCTAAAATGGCTGTCTGGAGCTTTTTTATAGGTTTTGGCTCGGCCCACTTTTGGAATATACCATTTTAGGGGAAAACCCACAAGTAATAAAACAAATAACAAAGCACAAGCAAACAAACCTACCTAGTAATCAACTCTACAACATACAACATTAAAATCCACTACAATGTACAGAACTCTAAACAAGTAAAACAAGACATATAAGAAAACACTTACATCCTAACTTCTCCTCCTCCCCTGTGCTATCAGAACCAGATGGAGTAATCTACCATGAGCAAATGCTAGGTTTAAACATGGCTTTTCCAAATGCACAAGTTTGGCAAGTGAGAGGTGAACCAGCAGGTATGTGCAGCTAAGTAAATTGCAATAAAAGTTTGATTTATAAAGTATTTGAGTAAAAATGTTGGAGCAAAATGTATCACTTAAACATTCAAAAAGGCCACAACTCTAAACAAACAGAACAATAAAACTAGCAACTTGGGACAGTTAATGGGGTGATACAACACCAAACCAGGAGGTATGAACACATTCAGTTTGTGTATATGCACAACGGTGAAAACAGTTTGTGTGCACACAGGCCCACACTCAGTCCTTTCAACATAAAAGTCCTGGGTCACAGTTAGTTGGTAACATTTGGTGAACTTATGGGGGAAAATAGATCTTTCTAGAGCGCATGTGTGGACCGCCCGCATTTACCCACAACATCAAATGGAGTACATTTTAAAAGACTATGCGTTCATTCAAAAACAAAGTAGATTTTGGGCTTTACACATACAAGTAGTTCTTATGTTCATGAGTATGCGAGAGATTGCCTCATAAAAAATTGACACAAAGGGTGTTTGATCTGATTGGGTGGACCAGCCATCAACCTGAGTGGGCCAGTGCCATATGTTGCCTTGCCACTGGTGTGTACAAGTCTAAGTACTTGATTCACATTACTCAGAACAGTCAAAACAACCTAGTTCAGCAAGTATCAAAAGTGCCTTAATTAACAGTTTCTTTTCACATATTCATCAACTTGAAATGTCAGATATCCACAAACATAAAAGTGAAAGCCTCATAGCTTTGAAAACGCCACTTTGAAAGCTATTTAAAGTCCTGCATGCAGTAATTTGTTGTCAAGAGTTTCAGAGTGGCCCACAGGAGCGTTTCTCTGTGCAATTATCGGACGCAATTATCAAAATTTTGTTTGAGGCAAACAGCTGCATGTCACTGATATAATACAAACAGATCTGACTGTGAAAAGACTTTTTGTTACTCTAACTGAAGAAGTTGAGTAGAAGCAGTTCTCCAACAATCCAAAGAAAATGGTGTAATTTAAGCACTGAGAAATGGCTTGGCTTGTTGATGGGATGGAGCGATGACTGAAAAGTAGGCAACTCTGAATAATGCTGAAGACATTTAATTTGCAAAGAGGGGAAGAAAGCTGGGCATTTTTCTTAGTTCATGGAATCAAACGTTGCAGAATTTGAATCTCTTATTGCTTTCCAAAAAAGTCTATATTGCATTTCACTTATTTCACTTTATCTTTTCATGGCTATTTAAGAGTATTCCTGCTGAAAAGAACAGAAAATGTATTTTCTGGTCTCCATCAAAGGATGTTAGTGTGCTGATGTTCTCATAAAGCTTTTTAATTATCAACCAAGGAGATCTATATTTTCTATAAAAAGCTATCCGTTAACATTCCCATTCATCTCAGACCAGCTCTAACCTGTTTGAACTAGCATTGAACTGGTCTGCTGGCCTAACTTGGTCTTGTCAGCAGAGATGAGATGTATAAATGCCTATATTCTCAGTACAAAGAATATGACGAGTCCAGATGGCCATCATGGTAGTGGCCACAGTCCTGCATCTGCTTTATTGCAAAGCCGCCGCAGTGTCACGTGTAGTTTGATGCACTGCAAATGTCTTTGGGGAACGTCAATGTATTCCGTCACACTGACTACAGCCCACCCAGCACTTTCACAGATAGCATGGTTGTTTATAATGAGGTCTGCTTCTTTACGAATTCCCATTTTCATGCCATTGCTATAGTCGAGCCTTAAAACTCCCGGTCTTTGATCTAGGCTCCATTATGCTCCATGCTTGATTTCAAGGAAACCCTCAGCTAACCCGGGAAAAAAAAGAGGCTGCACTGAAAGAAATATGTCAAGACAAACCTAACTGAAAGGCTTGTTGCGTTTTCCACCAATATTTGTTTAAAATAACCTCCTGGATTGCCTTCGGTTAATTGCTGGTAATTTGTATAATATTACACTGTCGGCGCATCACAGAATTACTCGCAACACAATTAGCGCTGGCAAGCAAGCTAATCATTTTTTATTGGTTCCAGTTTCAACGCCGCATTATTGTTCAGGTTAAAATAGACGGGACATGAACTGGCAGGCTCAGCTCCCCTGATGCTCTAAATGGCCAGTGTTTTGCTAATAACACCGTTAGGGGTACCATTAAAAGTTTGTTATACCTGGCCTTTCTGGGGTAAGCCAGTTATTCAATCACATTTATACCTCTGAGCAGATGCATGATCCCAAAAGATAGAGAAGACTGCTAACTCTAATGTATAAATCTAGAAAATGATTCATAAAAATGCAAATGTATATTTGAAAATAAATAATGAGTGAATATTTTAACATTCGATGACTTTGTTTTTAAACTGATTAGTGGCAATGGTATTTGTAAGACACTGAATGGCTATTAACACTGAACGTTGGGAAACAACATACATTTGCAAGCAAATGTGCAATGCATCTCTATTTAAAATGGTAAAATGATATAAATAACTGCCAGCAGCTTTAACCTTCATAATTCTCTCTGGAGCCTGTTTCCCAGATTCATTATTGCAGTACATCAACTATGATATTTTTATTCTATGCTTAATTCCCAAGTGACTCATACTAAGAGCAGAGAGTACGGTGATTTGTAGTTCCTACATGTGACATATCCGTCATTTGCGAGGAATGACAAGCTCACCTTTTTCAATCATGTCTCTGTTAATGTATATCATATTATATATCATATATATTTCCTGGGTTATAATTCTAATTGAGATAGCAGACAGGACTTTGAGACTTCATGATGCCGCAACTCAAATTTTAATCTTAGGAAGCAGTTTTTGGTTTGAAGATAGCTACAAATCTAGATAGATTCCTCTTCTTGTCTTTCCAATTCATCTTCTAGTGATGTGTAGCCAATTCACTTCAACTTCCAGCTCATTAATTGTAAGGGAGCCAATTCTGAATTTTGCACAAAACTGATGACCAGAAACCATGCAACTTTATGGTTCTCGTCAGGGTTTCTCAACAACAGATGATCATGGAGGAAATACTAGAGGGCTAATGAATTACTTAATGATCTGTATTTGGCACAGATTGTTTCATAAAAGCACCGCCACCGGAGTTTACTTCCTTTTCACATTAAAACTGAAGTGTAAGAAGGGATTGTCAGATAATCACATTCACAGCAAGACATGCTACTTTCAGGAAAAGACCAGGGATCCCTGGACGTGCAAATGACAGGGTGTTTGTCAACAAATAACACGGCAGATGCCACCAGTGCAAAGGGAATAAAATCTAAAAGCAAAACTTTTGACACCAGATGCTTGCTGACTGTCAGTTCTGAGGGTGCCGCAATTAAGCCTGCGTGAGCTACAGAGTAAAACACACGTTGTTAGAAATAAAATGGTTAAACTGCGCCTGGATTCAATCAGAAGATGCCTCAGAGGACAACCCGAGCTGTTCACAAAACTGTGAGCTTTTCCCATTAGCCTATTGTAATTTTGTAATTAGCCATTTGATTTTTCAATGCTTAATTTGTTGAGAGGGAATGACAGAATTATCCACAGCGATTGTGAATTGGTGCTTTGTGCATTTGCACTGTTGAATGAACAAACTTATCAAGGTCCTCACAGATGAGATGCTGATGAGTCCAAAACAAAGCCTGGTAATTCAAATGTTTGATGCATCACACCTCAAAGGCTGATGAAATGACAAGCCAGCATTTCAACTCCACCACAAAACATAGCCAAAATATAGTGAATGTAAATGGTTGCTTTATGCCCGGTTCACACCTCATGATTTTAGCCCTGATTTTCACTCACCAACATTTTGGGGAAAAATCGACAACAAATGCCTCAAATCTGAGGCAAATTGTTGCTCATTCGTGCAGTGAGAAGAGCAGTAATCTGACAACTTTGAAAATTGTGCTGTGAATCGAGCATTAGACAACGCACTTTGTTGTTTTTGGAGCTTTTATGGTAATAATTTTTCCTTTACATCAGGCTGCGAAGCATACTTACTTGTGCCGCTTTACTTAAAAGAGTCATCTAATACCCATTTCCCACAAGTTGATATGATTCTTTAGGGTCTTAATGAAAACTCTATAACATACTTTGGTTAAAATTTCTCAATGGTAGTGTAAAACAATTTTCACAGTCAAAAACAGCTCTGTTCACAGCAAGGTTTAGGTGCATGTCCCTTTAAATTCGAATGAGCTCTGCTCACCCCGCCCCTCCCTTCCATGGGGTGACAACGGTTCTCTTGAGACTTTAAACTTTAGCCACGGAACTTGCTAACTAGCACAGTATTAGGAAGGGTAATTTGCAAAGATTCATAAAAAACCCTTAAACTCACTTCTTCTATAGGTGAAGCTGGATCACAAATGATTCATGCGAACCTAGACGCATTTAGGTAGATCATGGGGTGCACTCCCTCCAAAAAACTGCGTCTTTAGTGGCTGAGATGTCGGGAGTAAATGACGACTGCTAGGTTCATTACATCCAACAACAAAACACCTCAATTGCTTAGGAGACGTTCTTGTGTACTCCTGCTCTGGCATCGAATCAGTGGCAGACTGTTTACAGCTCACCCAGGGTGGGTCTAAAGTAAGACGGCTGTTTCAGTCAACAATCGTGGGAGCAGTCTTGGTCTCTCATGTCACACAGTGAAAAATCTGGTTTGATTTGAGAAAGGGGTAATGATTTATAGGTTTTTTTTTTTTTTTTTAAAGCACTGGGTGGATTTTTGTCATTACACGGTGGATGTGTACATACACACACACACACTACCAACACACATTTATGTTCAAACTACATGTAAAAGTGAATTTTGCTTTTTTAATGACTCCTATAAATGGTGAGTGTATAGCCCACAAAATTGGGTTTGTTGCAATAGGACTTAAGTCTACAGCTGGACATCTTTCTAGACAACACAGCTTATGGCTCAGGGGTCAAACTCAGTTTCCTGCCAAGTTTAGTTCCAACCCTGCTCTAACACACATACCATGTAGTTTTCAAATAAGCCTGAAAGACGTGATTAGCTGGATCATGTGCATTTAATTAGGGTTGAATCTAAAATCTACAGCACTGTGGCCCTCCAAGAACTGAGTTTGACACCCCTGGCTTATGGAATCTAAGGTTGCAACAATAAATCAGTGCATCACAAATCATGGATCAATCCTGAAATGTTTCTCTCTGGAATTGATTTGGAGCTTAGTTTAAACAGCACACTTAAAAATGCTCACAAAGAAGAATGCTAAACAGAGGCACGTACATGAACCTCAGCTCAGAATGCTTTTATGATGCAGGATTAAAATGTTAAGACAGCCCACTGTGAACACCCTTATGAAGTTCTTTGAACTTTGATTATTTTTAGGTTTGTGTATAAGGAATTGGAAGCAAGCAGAGCATGGCTGTTTCTAAAGCATGCAGCTCCAGCTGCTGTTAAAAACTAAGTTCAGAATCAATTCGAGAAAGAATTGCGATGCATTTCTAGAGTCACAGTCGTTTTATCGTCACAATCCTAATGGGAGCTTAACATCTGTCAAGAAGCCTCAGATCATGTACAGATGTTCAGTAGTAACAAACATCTCCAGGGTGTATGAAAATTAAGAACAGAGCCCATATTAGTGTTTCATAGTACAAGACAATCAGTTGAGGGAAGAACCAAGCCAGAGGAAAAAACCTTGGCACTTGAGCACCGATCTGTAGAAGTGTGAGGAAATTCAGGATGGCTCAATGAACTGCAATGATCCAAAGATTGTTTCAGAAACTATTGCAAAATTTATTGCAAAATGAGTCAGAGAAAATGAAGGATAATTTCTCCACTGGAGATAACTGTACGGCTACCATCTGCTTGTGTCCCAGCATATCTCCCTGTAAGAGACAGGGAAGTCAGAAAAGGGCTCAAGTATGCCACAGACTATTAAGTGGAAGTAGCACTCACTTTTCCTGTTGCAACTCTGAACACAGGAGTCCACTGCATTTGGGGTACAAACTGATGTACCGCAGTGAATAAAAACCTGGAAGAGAACAAATTTTAGACCAAGTAAAGCCAAATACAAAAAAAGGTTTGAAAGACATGAGGTGGAGAAGTACCGTCTCCATCAAGGGAGCCAAAGTTGTGGGTTCCACAAACGTGAACATTTTGAATATAAATCTTTTGTAGTGGGTTGGAAACTGCAGGCCTGAAGACTCATCCACAGGGACCAGAGTGGTCAGGTAATGGTCATCCTGGTAAGGACAACTGCACAACAGAAGAAAAAAAAAATAATAATAATAATCACTACTACAAACAATTCAAGCCAGTAATGTTAAACCAAGGTCATTTTAGTGGTTACCCATTCACAAGAAGATCCCACTGGGGCTGGCTCTCAGGGTCAGGGTTTGAGGTTGCCCAGCAGTGACCCAGATTCAGAACAATGTTGGGGTCAGTCCTCTCTAGAACACGCACTTCAACGTAGACTGGCTCCCGCAGGACTTTGGTCACAGGATACTGAGCTTCACCATAGTATGATGAGTACGCTTGATCTTCTGCAGAAGTCAGACAAAAAAAAAAAAAACAATCAGATCTAGTCCAGTTTCTAAAGAACTAGATAAAAGAATTGCATTTTACCTTCCACACATCCCTTAGCAAAGCACTGCCCATTAGCCAGTCTAAGCTCCACTCTCAGAAGTCCAGGAACAGCCACAGGAGGTGGAGGAGGAACAGTGTTGACGTCAACAACCAGTGCCTCAACACTGGTGCCAGAATATCTACACTGGAAGAGGAGCCTGAAAAGGAAGTCTCCCAAGTTAGAAGACATGGACCAAGAGTCAAGACACCAATTGAAGTACAACTACTCACTCATAATGGCTGTCCCTTGTGATGGAGCCTAGAGGTCCAACACCTACTTCATAGGTCGAAGTCATTTTGTTCTCATAGACTAGAAAGTCACCATCCATCTGCAAAAAATTTCAAGTTAGTTTAACAAGCAGGCAGTTTAAAAACAAAAAAACAAAAAAAAACCAACCATCATTGAGGTGCCACAGGCAGTGACAGGGAACTGGTAGATAGCAAAAGCTACGGTGGTGCCAACAGGACCACAAGGAGGATCACTTCCTCCCAAAAGGCTGATGGACTCCAAGCTCAGCCGTGGAAGAGTTGCATCTCTCATTGCCACAACTACAATTTGCCCATCTCTTGTACACTGGACAGTCACTAGGACAGAAAGAACTTGGACTTAACCATAAAGACAAGACCTTAAATATTCAAGACATGCCACATGAAATCAGTATTTACCATGATTTTCCAGAGCTAAACAGTGTATGAACTCAATTTAAACCATTGGCGTCAAAACTTGGTCCTGGAGTGTTGGTGTGCCACAGAGTTTTAGCTCCAACTTGCCTCAACATAGCTGGCTGGAAGTCTCTAGTATACCTAGTAAGACTTTGATTAGTTGATTCAAGAGTGTTTTGTTACAGTTGAAACTAAACTCCACAGGACAGCAGTCCTCCAGGACCAAGTTTGGACACCCCTGGTTTAAGGAAAACAAAACTCTTACTCATCACTTTGAATTTGCACTTAAATGAAAGGCTACATGCAGGTACTTCTGTTTCCAAAAATAAAACTCCATTGCAAAAAAAAAAAAAAAAAAAAAAAAAAAAAAAGTCATTTGAGTATGTATAAGGATTTTGACATGTTCTAAATCAGAGGTTCTAAACTCTGGCCCGCAAGAGCCATTTCCCTGCAGATTTCAGCTCCAACCCTAATCAAACACACCTGACCAAGGTAATCAAGGTCTTTAGGATCACTAGTAAGTTACAGCAGGCAGGCGAGTTTAATCAAGGAGCAATACTCCACAAGAAAAATGGATCTCGTGGGCCAGAGTTGAGAACCCCTGCTCTAAGTGATTGGTCTAATTAGATGGCATTTTGAGATAAACCAAAAGCAGAATTCAATGCAGAATTGGATGTTACAAATTACACATACCCGCTTTGCCATAGTAGCACTGCTGTCCATCAAAACAGCAGTTTATAACACCACAGTTTTCAGGAGAAATGCCAGGCTCGCCACACTGCACCTTCTCATGTTCTTCCACATTACACTTCTGAAAAGAATCTGCCTGAGGTACTGGCTGTTTGGGATCAAAACTCAAAGAAGATTGTTGCCCAGGCCACTGGAAATCTTGTTGACTCTGTGCCAGTGAATATGCAGCACACAAGCGACTAGTGATACAAAGTACCACAACTCCCAAGAAACTCCAATGTGCTACCATTGTTCCAGAACCAAGCACAACTACCTAGCACTTGCAAACAGCTATTTTTAAAGGGTGATAATTAACCATGTTTGAACGTTCTCTCCGCCTTAGTATTTACCACCAATTAGCACCCAGCCCTGATCCATCAAGATCTGTAGCGTTTCTGCTGGCCTCCCCAGGTTTGATAAGCTGTGTCATGCTATGAAACCGTTGCACTCTCAAATTGTGTTAATGTGATAATTCAGTAATTAATCCAACTTCTCGTAGATATCAATGGAGTATTTGATTCAAATGCAAGATATATCTCAAAACAAACATGTTTTTGCTCCTCCCTCAAAAAAAGTGGTTTTCAACTCCTGTGGCTTTTTGGTTTGACACTGATGATTATTTGGAAATGCATTTGACAGCATGCTAATGTTTGACAATGTATTTGACAGAAACCGACACTTTTAACATTAAATTTAGCCTAATAGAGCTTGTGAATGAAAGATTGCATGCAATAACAGATGCCAGAATGAATATATGTACTGCTGATGTGAAACCTAATGGAACTCTCATTGGTTTCAAAGATTAAGTCTAGTATTCAGAGCTCAAAGTTGCAGAAATCAATTTCAGACATTTTACCAACTTTGTATGTTATGAATATATTTGTATGACTAGATTTTACTATGATTGGCTAAAAAGTTCAATCTGTTCTCCATACTCGTAAGGCTTATTTTATGTGTTATCTAAAAAGAAAAACCTTGAAGTGGACTAAGAACAATGTATGCATTCAATGCATTAAATCTAATAATTACTTGTGTCAAGGTCTGTCCTACATTATTAAGATTTCACACACCTCACAGTACAAAGTGCTAAATTAGCAACAGTAGAATTCAAAGGGCATAAGTTCAAACTGTTCAGCAGTTTCTGCTATTATTTTATCCTCACAAAGTAAAGTAATGTTACAGTAAGTAGCACAGGCACTACTGCAGGGTTGACCTGTAGACCCTGGGAAGAATTACATCTCTGATTCGTTGCTCTAAAATTGTTATATAATTGATGTTTTTTATTGCTCTTGGTCAGAAATCTTTTCAATTGCTTACTTTCTCACATTCTTTCTTTGTCATTTTCCTTTTTATTTAAAAAAAGTCACACTTAATTCACACTTGACCTCTCATAACTGAAGAACAAAAGGCACAATGGTATTTCCATTCACATATTCATTTCAACTCTGTTGCACAGCAGGTAAAATGGGAAGGCAATAAAAGAAAGGCAATGAATGTGAAAGTCTGCTGGACATGGTCTTATATGAACAGTGTGGTCTTGCATCAATCAACTGAATTGAAAAGGATGAGACTAAGAGTAACGGAATGTGCTCTACAGGCTGGAAATGGCTCAAATGTGAAATATATATTCTGTCTACATGTGAAAATGCCTAGCTAAAATAAATGAAATTGATGTTAATGTGTAATTCACAGAGATTGCAGTATGTACTAACAAGGGCATACTGTATCAAAACTAAGCAGAATAATGTGAATGTCTCTCTTTGTGTCATTAATAGAACATAATGTTCTTCAACATACCAGTATAATCAAATGAACATTTAGTATGACATTCATATAATCAGAAGTTTGTGAAGGGCATTGGTTCCCATCTAAAAACTGAGGAACCCAAAAACCACAGCTGTCTATCCGCCAGGAGCGATGTCTGCTTGATGTGCAAATGGCTGCTTGATGATTTACGTGTTTGGTAATGATATTATTGGGCCTGTACATAGCCCCCTTTTCTCTCTGTGCCTGTGGTTTTGTAATTTCACAGATGATGACTTTGAAAAACATACACAATATGTTAACCTAACTAAAATGTCATATTTCCTCAAAAGTGCTCACACAGCTATTCATTTAAATGGAAATGGAGTGAACTTTGAAACGCACAACCTACGCTTTCCCTACTAATTTGAAAGTATTTCACCTCACTGAGGACTGAAGTTAGTAGAACGAGGCCTTTAAAATGGCATAAATAATGTAAATTCCACTGGTAAAAGTGAAGACTAGTAAACAAACCTGTCAATTGTATATGAAGGGTTGCCATGGCAGTCTGCTGATATGCTTTTTCTGTGGGAACTTTCTTTGCATAGCCTCTAGCGGAATGCATATTTCTGATGCAGCAGTCATGCACAAACTACTATTAAGGCCAAGCTTGTATCCTGACGGACCGGCAGCAATGTTCACAGATTGGGTGGGCAGTCTAAGTGGAAACAAATGTTCTCAATTCACTATATAAAGTGTGAATATATTTTTCACAACCAAGTTCATCAGTCAAAATACTCCCAAGAAACACAAAAGAAAATAAATTTTTAAATTGTGTCTAATAAGTTAAAATATTTAAAAATAATTAAATCAAGATAAATGCTTCTTGAGAAACAACTCTAAAATGTTTTCATATACTTTATTTTCAAATGTTTTATTATATACTTTTTGCACTGGCAGATGTTTCACTCAATTTTAACTTAAAATACAAAAGTACACTTGTATTAAAGATACAGTACATTCTTTGAAAACACTTATCTTATGCTGATATCTTATGCAGTCTTGCAAAAATGTAACAAATCTTACTAGTAAATATGTCAAACAAGTATCCTTTTATTTATTATATACAACACTATATACAATATTTTACAATACCCAAAAAGAGATACAATTATAAATGTTTTTCATTTAAAAAAAGTATCAAATGTAAAAAATGTAGTTATTCTTATACATATTCTTAATTAACTGACTTTTTTTCTAATGCAGGTACAGTAAATACAGTATAGTAAATATTTTTAACTCAAACTGTTGCAGTCTGTCAGTCATATAATGGCAGTCAATGGGAGTCGAAAAAAACATGCACATACAAAACCAAATTAAACCCAGCGACTTGTGACGATACATTGAGGTCTTAACACATGAAACAATCGGTCTGTGCAAGAAACTAAACGGCATATATATATATATATATATATATATATATATATATATATATTTTTTTTTTTTTTTTTTACCTCTGATCCACCTCAATGTCCAACTGTCCTAAGCGCGTTCACAACAGTAGGCACGTGATGAAAAGCAAGCAACCATAACTTCAGTCGATCAGAAAAAAGGCGATCAGGCTCAAAAGTTGGGAGTCTGTGAAAAGTCAGAACCACCATTATGGTGGATCAGAGGTAAAAAATTATATAAATACTGTTTAGTTTCTTGCACAGATCAATTGTTTCATTTGTTAAGACCTCAATGCATCATCACGAGCCACAGGATTTAATTTGTCTGTGTGTATATATATATATATATTTTTTTTTTTTTTTTTTGACTTTCAAAGCCGTGGGTCCCATTGACTGCCATTATATGACTGACAGACTGCAACGGTTTGCGTAAAAAAATTTAGTTTGTGTCCTATTGAAGAAGCAAAGTCATCTTGGATGCCCTGGGGGTAAGCAGACGAACATCAAATTTTCATTTTTTTAGGTGAACTATTACTTTAAAGTGCCCCTATTAAGCCATTTTTCTTACACTATATGCAATATTTTATGAAACACAAAAGAAGATCAATTTCGAAATGTTTTTGGCATTAAAAAAAAAAAGAAAAGAAGAAGATGAAACTGACTTTCTTTTTTCTAACACTTACTGCCCGTAATGCCCAGGGCACATATCGTGCCCGAGTTGTAATTGCTATTTCTTAGTTATTGTTCCACCGTTCTGCACCAGGTTGTCTTTGGCCGGCCTCTTTTCTTCTTTCTATCCGTTGACCATTGAAGGACTGTCTTTATGATGGATCCATTCTCTCTTCAGAGCACATGTCCTATCCATTGGCAACGTCTTTTCATGATCATCGTGGCCATGTCGTCCTGCTTACAGCGAGACAGCAGGTCTTCATTGGAGATCTATTTTTTTGGCCAGAAGATACAAAGTATTCTTCGTAGGTATAAAAAGTGGACAGCTTGGTCAAGTCTTGTCGTGCCATTCGCCAGCATGAAAAAAAAAAATTGTCCATCTGATGCCAGTATGCCTTGCCTTGCTTCTGTTGTAAGTCTCATCATTCAGTCAATGACTAGATTGAATAATAAAGCAATTTTTTTTGCAGATGCTGTAAATATCTGCATACAATATTAAGACTTGTTTTAATATATTTTATTTTGAACATGCCTCTCCGATTAGCAGATGTTTTTACTTCTTTTTAACTTTTTTACAACAAATGAATAATACACTTAATTAATGATATTATCTGAAAACACTTTATATCTTATGCAGTCTTGCAATATTTTTTTTATATTGTACTGGTAAACACGTCAAACAAGACTAATTAAAAACTTATTAAGAAGTTATTTTTGCAGTGAACTTTCTTCTGACACTCGTGGGTAATTTATTAAGCATTAAAGTGAGTCACAATGTCCTGCCATTGTACTGAATTCACCCAACCGTATATTCATTAATTATATTCTTCTTTTGTGTTCCACAGTAAAAAGAAAGTAATATGGGTTTGGAACGACATAAGAGCAAGTAAATGATAATAGAATTCTCAATTTTGGTTGAACTATCCCTTTAATTAGCTTGTTGTCAAGTGTGGTTCTGTTCACACAGCACCGGTTGACAAAACGTACTTTTAAATCCTTCTTCGGATGGTTCACTTCAGTTTGCTCACATTATACAGTATATAAACATATCAGTATTTAGCATTCTAAAACAAAACTGACCGTATTATGCTGCTGTGTGAACGTAGCCCCTGTGCATTTGTCATTTTGTTCTTAAACGCAAAGCATAGACCCATCCGGGGCTTATCAGCTCACAGCCTGAAGGGTTTGTTTAGATAGCATTGTAGCGGCCATGTTTAAACATGAGTAGTCGAGCTCTGCCTCTCCCTATAAATGAGTCAGTAGCGAGAGTTAGTTTGTATCCTGGGAAGGCAGAGAGATATCGCTTCATATATCACCCATAGGATTTCAGAACACCGTATATCATCGCAGAGCCACGCAGATATGGTATTATTCACGTACGGTGGGACATCAGGTCCCTTGGTGTCTCTTATCCTGCACATTCTCTCACTTTCAGATAGAACAGTGCCTTGGCTGGCTGTTTGTGACTTGTACTGGGGCCTAAATGCCAAACTGTGAAATAGAGATGTGTGAAGTGTCTTCCCTCAGTGGGCAGTCAGAATCATCAGTCTTCCATCTGCCACTATCAGTCACATCTCTTGGCTTTAAGCAGCTCTTCGCTCGGATCCACACTGCAATAAAGGAAGGTACACACACACACACACTCAGTGGAGGACACAGGGGCTTGCTAATGCCGAGGTCTGACATGAGATGCTCCAGTAATGGGATGAGAGTAGCATCTCCTGAGTTTACCACACACACTTAGATGGGAATGGCACAGCTGTGGATGCTATTTTACCATGATGGATGCTGGTTGGGGAAAGAGACCTCCCATTGCGTAACTAATAGCCCCATGGTTTGTGTGTTTGTGCCTCTGCAAATTTATGTCCTCCATCAAAAGGTCCCTAGACTTCGGTAATGGTTTCGCTTTCCAAACATGTTTGTTGACATCAGGTGAGATGCAGTCTCTCGTAGCCAGACATTCTGACTACAACATAAGGTCTGGTAGGCATTGCTAATATTCTAGCCAATAATCACCCACTTAGACACGAGGTGAATGTATAACTGACATTTAAAGAGATCAACCAATGTGGATTTATTTTTAGATTATATTATAATAGCACTGTTGGGAAAAAGTATTATAAATTTAATCATTAAATAATGTACTAATTTAACATTAATATACAGTTATACTTGTGGACGTGTAGTAAATATGCTACCAAGTGCCTTAACAAAATTCTTTCAAAGTGTTGTTTTATATTTCTATATTTTCTGTTTTCATTTTAATTTAAGTTCAAGTTTTGGTATTTTTTGTTTTTGTAATTTTTATTCAATTCATTTTTTTTTTTTTATATATTTTTAAAGAGACAGTTGACCTAAAAATTAAAATATTGTCATTAATTACTCACCCTCATGTTGTTCCAAATCCATAAGACCTTTGTTCATCTTCGGAGCATAAATTAAGATTGGATTTTTTTTTTAAGAAATTTGAGAGCTTTCTGACCCTTTCTAGACAGCAATACAACTGACATGTTCAAGGCCCAAAAAGGTAGTAAGGACATTGATAAAATGGTCCATGTGACATCTGTGGTTCAACCGTAATGTTATGAAGCTATAAGAATACTTTTTGAGCTCCAAAAAAAAAAAAACAAAACAAAAAAAAAACACCTACAGCTGAACCACAGATGTCAAATGGACTATTTTAATGATGTCCTTACTTCCTTTCTGGGCCTTGAACATAGGAGTTGCGTTGCTGTCTAGAAAGGGTCAGAAAGCTCTCGGATTTTTATCAAAAATATCCTAATATGTGTTTTCAAGGTAAAAGAAGGTCTTACGGTTTGGAATGACATGAGGGTGAGTAATTAATGACAGAATTTTCATTTTTAGATCTACTATGCCATTTGTTTCAATTCACGTAACATTGCTATTTGATTACGTTTATGCCACTAACCTGAAAATTGTGGCAAATCCAATCATTATTTCATCCTCAACAGCACCAGTTAAATCAGTGTGCTACCTTGTATAACTCTGTGTGCAGACATACTGGTAAAAAAAAACCCTTTGTGTTCTTACTTCCGGTTTGGCAAAGTCAGCCATTCAGATTAGAGTTTGCCAGACTGAGATAGTGCTTTCCACTTTTGTGAGCAAATTCAGACTGTGGAGTTTTATTAAGAGGCAATATTTGCCATCTGGAACTGGTTATCAGGGGCATTTTTTACTTTATGGGGGTCTTTTCCTTAACCATACAACAGGCACAATGTGTCATCAATTCACAAAGGGGTCCAAAAATTCTGAGACCACTAGGAAAATGCTTTTGCATTTTTTTAACAGCATGTACTCAACATGCCATGAACTCCGAGAAAATGTGTAAAATGTGATGTTCAAACAAATGAACAAAACACAGCTTGTGCTTTAAGTTACAAAGCAAGAAGCAAGAACATTTCCTCCGAAGAGGCAAGGGAGGCAGTGCCTTCTAAAAATATTGGATGAGAAAAAATGTTGAGTACAAAAATGAAACAATGCCAATATTACAAAATATAACATTAAAAAGTATATAAATCATATGTTATTCTAAGGAAACATTATTCAATAGCAATACCAGCAGGTAAAATTACAGTGTCTCCCCTGAGCCCATGGAGTTTTAACAGATCCCCTAAAGCGTGTGGTGAGTTTGGAGGGCGAATCATTCTGAATGAGCAATATAATGCCACTAATGGAATGACTAATTTAAAAAAGTAAGTAAACAAATCATACTCTTAGATATAACCACTTTGTTACATCAAAATAAAACTTAAAATGGCATGAAAACATGATCTGTGGGAGTTTTTAGTGAGTAATCAGCTTGGTGAAATTTAAAGTAAATATCTCCATGTCTGTGACCAGTATTTAGCAAGCTTTGATGACTGATGATCTGAAAAATTAAAAAGATAGTTAAAAGTTAACTATTAAAAATAATAGCTGAACATAATTTCACAAATAAAATAATTGTTTAAATTGTTACTGCCTTAAGTCTTATTTTGGAATAAATGTAAACTGAAGATTTTTAAAAAATATTTTCTGATAGTTTAAGTAATGCTTATTTAACCTAGAAAATGTGACTGGGACATGCATTTATTTTTTATTATTTTTTATTATTTTATTTTATTTTATTTTTTTAATTTGAATTATAGATAGAATACAAAATTTTTAATATATATTAAAAATTTCACATCACAACATGCCTGTTTATTTTTTTTAAATTACATTTGAAACCCAGATTAGTGGCCTCAGATACATAGATGCCACTGTATGTCAAACCGAATCATTTACATGAATAAACTTCCAAATCTGATTCATTCAAATCAACATAAAATGCACATATATAGCTCTTTTAGAATGCACTGAAAATAACTGTCTAGTCTGTATGATAAATTTATTCTGTACAGTTGTCAGTGCACACTTCCTTGCCTTCTGTTTCCTAAAGGAATACTTCTGTCATCTTTACTTACCCTTATTGCCTGTATAAAACCTGTATAACTTTCTTTTTTTTTTCTGCGGAAATGTTTGGACCCTGCTGACTTTCAAAATGTCTTCTTTTGTGTTTTCCATATAATAATAAAAAAAGCTTTCCTGTAGCTCAAACGGTAGAAAATGTCTCTAGCAAAGCCAAGGTCATGGGTTTGATTCGAGGGTAACAGATGAAAATGTAAATGTGTACCTTGAATGCAAAGTTGCTTTGGATAAAAAGCATCTGCCAATTGCACAAATAAAAGAAAGCCATATAGGTTTGAAATGACATGCGAGCAAGTAAATGATGACAGAATGATCCCTTTAAGGATTCATGTGTTATCAGTAAACATTTCCTCTAGTAGGCTACTATATGCCACATTTTTCAGTTTGGCGAATGATCTAGTGTGGGTTCTTTTTTGTTAAAGAATTTCACGGCTTAAATTCCTTAATCCATACCCATGTGGTTTTGTCTTGCTCAGTGTTGCTTCGGCTGCAGCAAAATGTGTTGTAATACAACGGGAAACATCTCACAGCTTCTCTGCTTTATGTGCTGCCTCTAGCGCATCTAAATGTTTGCTGTGTAATGGATTTGAAACGCTCATTTAAAATGGTCTCTTTGATTTCCACCCACCCACTCAAAAGCTGCCAGTGGGAGTAGAGGGGATGGGCTACTGTCTCCACTGCACCTCTGCAAGACTGATCATTCAAGCTTAAAGGCTATTAAACTGAGCTATTCCCCATCTCCCTCATACTGTCCGGGTTATAGGTGTAGAAAAAGGCAGTAATTTGTTTCTAAGATGTCATTTGGCACCCAGCAGAATGCTTTCTGGTCAAATACATACATAATCTCATTGAGGGCTTGAATGAAATAATTGAGAAGCCTCTGTGTTTTCAGTAAACAAACCAATCTTAGGAAACATTTAGGCAAATGAGTTCAATCATGCATTCAAAAAATGCTAAAGGCAGCTACCAAATGTTTTTGAATATAAATTGAAAATACTGCGTTTTCGAAAAGCATAGAAAAACAACAAAGAATATTGCAATTTAGAGAATGTTAATTAACACACTTCATTAACACGCCTAAAGTTGTTCTCTGCTTTTACTTTCCATGCAGAGGTGTTTATGAATTCTTATGATGAATCCGCATATGATCATTTGTTTATGTCACGGGTTAGGGCGCCTTCCCTGCTCCTCTTGCCGTTTGTGTTGGTCAGCGGCTTGTGATCTGGGCAATCAGCGCTGATGGTGTGCTACCACCTGTGGCTTATTCCCTCATGCCTTTATATGTCCCCACTTTCCTTTCCTCACTGTGAGTAGATTGTTTTGTCCTTACGTGTCATTTGTGTCTCTCTAACGCTGCAGTCTATACCCTCTGTTCTCTTGTGCAGCAGGACACTTAGCGTGGAGTTCTAGCTGCGTGGATGATCCGCTTTTCTGCTACTGTAGCTCTGGAAGTCTCAGCTATTTCCTACAAGCAGTTAAATATTGTTTATATTACTTTGTGTTTTGTCGCTGCCGGCCAGCTCTGACGTCTCTGCTTATTTCCTTCAAGCAGTTTACTATTATTTGTGTTACTTTGTGTTTGAGGCAAAAGAAAATAAAGCTTCGCCACTTCTAACTCTGCATCTGAGTCCTTTTTACCCCCGCCGTGACAGAATCTACTCACCAGCATGGATTCAGCAGAGGAAACGGAGTTGCGCCGAGCCCTCTCTCAGCAGGGTATTTTACTCGGTCGGCAGCAGGAAGAACTTGAGGCTTCTCGTCTCGCCTATGCAGAGGTTTCGCTCCAACTCAGCCAGCTGGTTGAACGGCTGGACCAACTACAGGTCAGCGCTTCTGCAGCTCCGGCTACGGCACCCATTCCGGGCCCGGAAAGAGCCGTTTCTCGCCACGCTGAGCCGCGACTTAACCCACCCGCTCCTTATTCGGGTGAGCCCAACTCATGTCGATCATTTCTGTCCCAATGCTCGCTGGTTTTCGCTCTCCAGCCCTCCTGTTTCCCCACGGAACTGTCCAGGGTAGCGTATGTCATCACGCTCTTGGTGGGTCGAGCGAGGGAGTGGGGCACCGCCATGTGGGATGGCGAACACACTTGCTGCACATCATTCGAGGCGTTCTCAGAGGAGCTGCGCAAGGTGTTCGATCACTCGGCTCGAGGGATTGAGGCGGCAAGAGCGTTATCTGTGCTTCAGCAGGGCGAGCTGTCCGTGTCCGTGTACTCCATTGAATTTCGCACGCTCGCTGCGTCCTGCGGCTGGAACGAGAAGGCTCTCTGGGATCGCTTCCTCCACGGCCTAGCTGAGCACGTGAAGGACGAGATATACTCCCTGGAGTTGCCTACTGGCTTAGACGGGCTGATCGACCTCGCTATTCGGGTTGATGATCGGATTTCTCTCCGCTCCCGGCACCGAAGAGGGGGATTTCCCCGTGAGCGCGTCACAAGCGCTGAGTCAGCTACTGCTCGTGACTCTTTTTCTCAGTGCCTCGTCCTCCCGGAGGAGGAGCCAATGCAGGTCGGTAGAGCACGGCTGACTGTAGGAGAACTACGCCGTCGCCTTGCCAACAGGTTGTGTCTCTACTGCGGGGAGGCGGGGCATATGGCTGCTGCGTGCCCTGTAGCGGGGCGACGCTCATCACGCAGGGAAGAGCACATGGTGAGCGTTACTTCGACTCGACTGCCATCTGGTGGTCGAGCCGAATTTCTTGTGTCATTACGGTTCGGTGGGGCTGCTTTTCAGGTATCAGCATTAATTAATTCTGAAGCAGAGGGCGATTTTATGGATTCTGGATTGGCGACTCGCCTAGGGATTTCGTCCATCGCCCTGGCCAAACCTATTTCAGCTAGGACACTTTGTGGCACCCTACTCACTGATATAACTCATGTCACTAAATTCATCACATTAACTTTGTCTGGTAATCACGCTGAGGAGATCCAATTCTTCCTCATTCACTCTCCCACCACCCCTGTGGTGTTGGGTCACACCTGGTTGGTAAAACATAACCCCCACATCGATTGGGCCCACAGTTCCATATTGGCTTGGAGCCCCTTCTGTTTAGCCCAATGTTTGGTTGCTGCATTTTCCCCTGTTACGTCTTGTTCTGTGTTGCAGGAGGAGCCGGTGAGCCTGGCGGATGTACCGGAGGTTTACCATGACTTGGGGGCGGTGTTCAGTAAGTCCCGAGCTTCATCTCTGCCTCCGCACCGCCCGTATGACTGTGCGATTGACTTGTTGCCTGGCACGTCTCCACCTAGGGGGCGCCTTTACTCTCTATCCGGCCCTGAGAGGGAGGCCATGGAAAGGTATATTCAGGATTCTCTTGCAGCTGGCATTATCCGTCCCTCTTCCTCTCCAGCTGGGGCGGGGTTCTTCTTCGTGGAGAAGAAGGATGGTTCTTTGCGCCCCTGTATAGATTATCGGGGGTTGAATGACATCACGGTAAAGAATCGTTATCCTTTGCCGTTGATGTCATCGGCCTTTGAGCTCTTGCAGGGGTCAACCATCTTTACGAAGTTGGACCTCCGTAGTGCTTACCACTTGGTTCGGATTAGGGAGGGGGACGAATGGAAGACCGCCTTTAACACCCATACGGGGCACTTTGAATACTTGGTCATGCCCTTCGGCCTTTCAAACTCCCCAGCGGTCTTCCAGGCACTCGTCAACGACGTGCTCAGAGACATGGTCGACCGGTTTGTATTTGTGTACCTCGACGACATCCTGATCTTCTCCCAGAACGAGCGCGACCATGTCCAGCATGTCAGGCGAGTGCTCCAGCGGCTGCTGGAGAATCGTTTATTCGCCAAGATGGAGAAGTGTCAGTTTCACGCACAGTCAGTTCCGTTCCTTGGGTTTATTCTCTCGCCTGAGGGCATCCGGATGGATCTTGCCAAGGTAAAAGCGGTTGCTAATTGGCCTACCCCAGATTGTCGCAGAGCGGTCCAGCGTTTTCTGGGGTTTGCCAATTTTTACAGGCGATTCATTCGGAACTTTAGTCAAGTCGCCCTTCCTCTAACGGATCTCACCTCCACTAAGAAGCGGTTCTGTTGGTCGTCGCAGGCCCAGACTGCGTTCAAAGATTTGAAGAGTCGATTTATTTCGGCACCCATTTTAACAACCCCTGACCCGTCCCGGCAGTTCATTGTGGAGGTGGATGCGTCTGAGGTGGGGGTTGGGGCCGTCTTGTCTCAGAGATCACCGTCAGACGAGAAAATACACCCTTGCGCCTTCTTTTCCCATCGTTTAACCCCCACGGAATGGAACTACGACATCGGGAATAGGGAGTTACTAGCTGTCAAGCTGGCGCTGGAAGAGTGGCGTCACTGGTTAGAGGGCGCAGGTTTTCCGTTTATCGTTTGGACCGACCACAAGAACCTAGAGTACATCCGCACTGCCAAGAGAGTAAATTCTAGGCAGGCTCGTTGGGCATTATTTTTTGGACGCTTCAGGTTTACTATTTCTTATCGCCCAGGCTCTAGGAATGGTAAACCTGATGCGTTGTCGCGGATCTTTGAGGCTAAGTCTAGTCCCACCCCCCCGTGGCTATTCTGCACCCCGAACGGGTGGTGGCAGCGGTCACCTGGGGGGTGGAGTCCAGAGTCCGCACCGCACTGGGCGACGCTACTGTCCCTGCGGGATGCCCAGAGAGCCTGCTGTTCGTGCCCGAGTTGGTCCGAACTAGCGTCCTACAGTGGGGCCACTCCTCTAGCCTAGCTTGCCATCCTGGAGCGACTCACACTCATGGTCTAATCAAGCAGCGGATTTGGTGGCCATCCATGGCGCAGGATACTCGACGGTTCGTCTCAGCCTGTCCAATTTGTGCCGCGGGTAAGGGCTCCAATCGACCCCCAGCAGGGCTACTCCAGCCGCTGTCGGTCCCTTCGCGACCCTGGTCACACATAGCGATGGACTTTGTGACAGGCTTGCCCCCTTCTAATGGCAAGACTGTAGTCCTCACTGTGGTGGACAGGTTCTCGAAGGCGACCCACTTTATTCCCCTCCCCAAATTACCTTCAGCGAGGGAGACGGCGACTATTGTCTTAGATCACGTCTTCCGTATTCATGGCCTCCCGGTGGACGTGGTTTCAGACAGGGGTCCCCAGTTTGTGTCTAAGTTTTGGACAGAGTTCTGTCAACAGCTGGGGGCGACTGCGAGCCTGTCCTCTGGATATCACCCGCAGACCAATGGGCAGGCTGAGCGTGCCAACCAGGATTTGGAGAGTGTTCTGCGCTGTGTGGCGTCTGCCGAACCGTCATCTTGGAGTTCCAGGTTGACCATGGTCGAGTATGCGCATAACTCCCTCCCTGTCTCGTCTACGGGCTTATCTCCCTTCCAGTGCTGTTTAGGCTACCAGCCACCATTATTTCCCTCTCAAGAATCCGATGCTGTTGTTCCTTCCGCGCATGCGTTTATTCAGAGATGCCTCCGTACTTGGAGGATCGCCAGAGAAGCCCTCACACGGACTGGCGAGAGGAACAAGGCGTCGGCGGACCGTCACCGTATCAAGCCCCCACTTTACGTGTGTGGCCAGAAGGTCTGGTTGTCGTCTAAGGACATCAACTTCAGACTTCCCTCACGTAAACTGGGACCCAAATTTGTTGGACCGTTTATTATCACCAAGGTGCTTAGTCCGGTGACGGTGCGGCTCAAATTAACCCCCCAGTTTAAAAGGATCCATCCGGTGTTCCATGTTTCCAAGATCAAACCCGTCTTTCGATCCCCCCTACAACCCCTGACCTCTGCCCCCCCGCCTCCTAGACTCATCAAGGGGTCGCCAGCCTATACGGTGCGGCGGCTCATTGATGTTAGGCGTAGGGGTAGAGGTTACCAATACCTGGTAGACTGGGAGGGTTATGGTCCGGAGGAGAGATGCTGGATTCCGGCTCGTGATGTGCTGGACCACGCCCTCATTGATAAGTTCCATCAGCGTCATGGTGAGACCTCCGGGGACGCCAGGAGGCGTCCCTGAGGTGGGGGGTACTGTCACGGGTTAGGGCGCCTTCCCTGCTCCTCTTGCCGTTTGTGTTGGTCAGCGGCTTGTGATCTGGGCAATCAGCGCTGATGGTGTGCTACCACCTGTGGCTTATTCCCTCATGCCTTTATATGTCCCCACTTTCCTTTCCTCACTGTGAGTAGATTGTTTTGTCCTTACGTGTCATTTGTGTCTCTCTCACGCTGCAGTCTATACCCTCTGTTCTCTTGTGCAGCAGGACACTTAGCGTGGAGTTCTAGCTGCGTGGATGATCCGCTTTTCTGCTACTGTAGCTCTGGAAGTCTCAGCTATTTCCTACAAGCAGTTAAATATTGTTTATATTACTTTGTGTTTTGTCGCTGCCGGCCAGCTCTGACGTCTCTGCTTATTTCCTTCAAGCAGTTTACTATTATTTGTGTTACTTTGTGTTTGAGGCAAAAGAAAATAAAGCTTCGCCACTTCTAACTCTGCATCTGAGTCCTTTTTACCCCCGCCGTGACAGTTTAAAGATACAGTTGGTTTATAAACAACCTGTATGGATACAGCATCACACAAATGCAATAGTTTTTAGTTACTAATGCAATTGTGAAAGTGAGCTATTATCAGTCAGCCATGACTTTTTTTTAAGTGTTCAAAAACATATGGAATCCCGTTTCCGCCACCAAGTACAAAATGTTTCAAAAAAGTTAATCGTGACTATTTATCCCATAATTGGGTTATAAAGTCAGAATGGCATGAAATAAGCTAGCAATTCTAAGAAATAAAGTCACAATTCTGAGAAACAAAGTCAAAACTGCAAAAAAATATATAATTTCACTTTTTTCTTAGAATTGCAAGTTTATATCTCGCAATTCTGACTTTATAACATGCAATTGCGTGTTATGTCAGAATTGTGAGATATACACTCACAATTCTGAGAACATATAATTTCTCCCCCTCAGAACTGGATTTTATAACTCGCAAATCTGAATTGTGAGAATTGCGAGATGTAAACTCACAATTGCGAGAAATAAAGTCAGAATTGTAAGAATATATATATATATATATATATATATATATATATATATATATATATATATATATAAGAGTTAGAAAATAAGTAAAAAAAATATATAAAATATAGCTGCAAGCATCAATTAGTAGGGTTTGAGCACTTTTAAGAGCTTGTAACCAGCTAATTCAATGATTAAAAAGAGCATTTTGGCAATTCCTGGTAATTTACCATAGAAATATTATGCTTATTAACATTTATGGCTCTTATAGCACCACTATGGTCAGATCTCCATAAAACCTAGTTTCGTGAAGTTTTGAGTTTTCGTTTAGGATTTATAGGCTTTGGGGTATTGGAGACGCCCCTTTTCTAAATTACACCGTTAGAGCTAGAAGGTAAAGTTCAACATTTTTTTTTTAAATTACTGATCGAGAGAGTCGTTGATCTGGATAATTCTGCTGCGGTGCTTACATTGATGTTGAGTGAAAAACCTAGGACTAGTTCGCAAAAGTAGGTTTTTTACATAAACGAAAATCAAAATTGAAAGATGTAAACTCACAATTGCGAGTTATAAGGTTAGAATAGTGGGATATAAATTTGCAATTGTGAGAAATAAAGTCAGAATTGCACGATGTAAACTCATAATTGCAAGAAAACAGTCAAAAAAAGGGAGATAAATTGTGAGATTGTTTATTCAGTGGTGGAAATGGACCTCCATAAAAACAGGCAGGTTACTGAGATAAATGGTCTGGTCATGTGATCTTTTATTACTAATTTTACTTAAATATAGATAAGGAGCCACATAATCACACAGACAATGAATATGAGTACAAATATAAAGCACTTTTATGGTTACCAAGCAACTAATAGTTGAACTGATAGAACATTTGCTGAGCTTTAGATGATTATGCTTAGAAACAGAAACTTAGAAACTCATGACTAAGGATGACTAAGGGAGACAAAGCAGCAAGTAGTCAGAGAGTGTGAATGGGCAGATGAAAAAGGAACGTCTACAGAAACAGCGTGAAAAATATTCAGGAAGACATCACCAGAGCTGGATTGTGTTATTGAACTAATGAGGACGTCTAGGGCAAAGCTGAAGATCTGGAATTAGAACAGCCACAAGCACCTACTCAAATTTATTTTTCCCATGAAGTTTTGATGAACTGTCATCCTCAGTACGCCAAGTGCTCAAACCAAATAAACCCAGTAACCGTGCTTAACCATGTTGGTATAAGAAGAAATGTATCTTTTGAACACAGGGGAATTCTGAGAACCATTATTATGCTGATGTTAATGAGTGTCTATGTGTGGATTAGCTGGCAGTAATTACTTCTCCCTCTGGTTATTTCTTGCAGAGGGATTCTGAATAACAAATATCTTATGAAGTTCACTATAATTGTGTTATATCTAAGATACAGAGATATAACAATAGCAATAGAATATAAGACACCAATGTTTAATAAAGAGTTAAATGTATTACTACAAAATTACTTAATTCCACCACCAAATAACATTGTTCATTAGACTGACAATAAGTTACTTGCAGTTGCTTAGCAATGTAACTACAAACTCACCTGTGCTCACCTAGTTTCATGAAGTTTTCATTTAGAATTTATAGGCTTTTGAATATATTATGACACACCCCTTATCTAAACTACCTCGTTATAGTTACCCAAAGGGTAAAGTTTACTTTTTTTATCTTAAATTATTTATGTAGTCCAGAGAATTGTGCTGCGGTGCTTACATTGAGGTTGAGTAAAAAAACAAAACTTTTTTTTACATATTCGAAAATAATTAATGAACAATTTGATTGACGGCACTGGTTCTTGAGGCAAAGTTGCTCAGTATGAGACGATCTATCAAATTATATGAATATTGTGTGAATATGTGAAACACCAAGTGATTAAATGAAAGTAATTTCTTTCAAAATTCTTACAGACCTCTAGGGCCATGAGTTGAACAGGCCTACCAAATTTAATTCAGATCGGACTCCGTTAACCTTGTCTAATAGGTGCTTAAAATTCATTGGCGGCCATGTTTTTCGAGATGTGTGAATTTCCACTTTTTTTTTTTTTTTTTTTTTTTTTGATAATTACTGATATTAAGGGACCTAGGACTAGTTTGCAAACAATCCGAAATACCTAAAAGGATCACCGGGATGACAATTGTGCATTTTGCCTGTTGTGAGCCAAGAATTCCAATAATATAAGACACTTAAGCCTGCAACTAACAGTTTAGTGATGAGCGATTTCATACTTTTGATCGCTGTAGCGCCCCCATCAGGCCAATTGGGGCAAGCTTTGGTGACGTTGTAGACTGTATGAGTACTACCATTCCTCCAAGTTTCAAGTCTCTATGACAGGGGTCACCAAACTTGATCCTGGAGGGCCGGTGTCCTGCGGAGTTTAGCTCCAACTTGCCTCAACACACCTGCCTGGCAGGCTTGTGCACAATTCAGAATTTCAGAATTGGCCACCATTCAATTCATGAGTTGGAATTTGAATTGAATTGACTCCGCCCCACAGGAAGTTGTATTTGAATTGGAGTTGGAATGACAGGAAGTGGAATTAAATTCATGGCAATTCAAAGACATTCCACACAGTCATACAACAGAAAGAATGTGTTGAATCTCATGATTAATGATGATTAATGATCAAATTCTTGAAATAAATTACTCCCTCGATGTTTGATTAGTTTTGTTCAAAATGTTATTTTCATTTCAAAGTAATCAAATAACACAATGCAATCTGTACAAGTAGTTCAAACTAATATCATTTATAGAATATGTAATGAAATCATATCTGACATATATTGTAAAGCTTCATTGTTAAACACTTCACTTATGTATATGAATTTCTTTGAATTTGTATTGAATTGCAATTCTGCTTCCTTTAATTCAAATTCAAATTGTAATTCTAGATCCTGTTTTTGACATCAATTCAAATTCAATTCAAATTCAAGAATTGAATTGGAATTTAGGAGTCATTCTCAATTCAATTCTGAATTGTGCACAAGCCTGCTGCCTGGAGGTTTTAAGTATATCTATTAAGACCTTGATTAGCTGGTTCAGGTGTGTTTGATTAGGGTTGGAGCTAAACTCTGTAGGATACCGGCCCTCCAGGACCGAGTGTGGTGACCCCTGCTCTATGACTTACGGTTTGGTCTGCCCGATCAGTTTTAGGTGGAGAATGCTGGCCATTTTAAGCATTTGAACACCTAAATATGCAAGAAAAAAAATTCAGGGAAAAACAAATTATGTAAATAAACTAAGAAAAATGTACTGTGCCATTTTATGATCTTCCTTATACATTTAAGTCTTTTAATTTGGCTCATCATATTTACATTAGATAATGGATGTCAGTCAAGTTGGTCCACAAGCTATTTAACATTAGCAATGCAATATTTAAATGCATCTTTTCATGCACAATAAACACACAATAAAACCTTAGCCTTATGTGTAGAGTGCATTAAAAAGTTTCTCATCCATATCTAGCCGCCAGTGCTTCGCCCAGACGGTGCAGTTGATAAGAGGAGAAAAACAGGCACTGTCACAACAGACTCTGGAATTTCACATCAGTAGTAGGGCTGTGGAGTGCGCAGGATGGAGTGAAAATCTAGGCAGAGTAATTCATGCTCAAAAATGGCAGTGCCTCCTACACCCCCTAATTTTCTCGCCACTCTTTGGAATGCAGAACGAACCGGCAAAAACTGCTGCCAGAGTTATAAAGTGAATGCACTGTTGGTGTAGATTAACGTAATGATTTTCCCAATTGCCAACTGTCACCAAACAAAGGATGAGATTCCCATTACGAATAGAAACTGAATTATCATTCTTCACTGTTGTTCATTTCATCCCTGCCGTGATCAATTCTTCTCAGGGCTAGTTTGCAGAAGGGCATTTAGGCTTTACGATTTTCTGATTTCTCGCAATTTTTTCTCTATTGATCTCGTAGAACTCTGCTCAAGGGGAGGGTTTGAAACTGACCCTCAGATGATGGCAGATGTAAAGTTCTACTTATTCTTGCTGAGCTCTTCAGGTTGTGCCAGTCGGCTATGACAGGATCCTAAGGCACTGCTAACAGAAGCCTAGTTGGAAGCCCATGGCATTGCTCCTGGCACTGTGGAAAGTGTGAGTGAGGGGGTGAATACTGATTCAGAAATCTTTCTGAAAATATTGTGTTGTACGTGGATGCTAACTCAAATCTCTCTGCGCAATGTTTTACTTTTCACTGAAAGCTTAGTAAATACACAAAATATTACTAATGCTCATCGACATTATTAGATTAGGGCATGAATTAATGATGTTTGCACACGCTCAGGTTCTGCATCGGCATCAATGGTTCCATGAACAACTTTTCTACTGCCCAAAATGTTCTTTTTAGTGGCGAAAGGTCATTAGATTATTAAATAGATAATCTAAAATGGAAATTCTATGGAATTGCTGTGAAAACCTGCCTTTGGAAACTTTATTTGTAAGACTGCATTTTGAAGAACTTCTAAATATAAGAATGGTTTCTGAGAAACTCAGAGGAACCCACAAGTTTGTGCACGAAAGACTGTCAGTTCTCCTAGTAAGTAACGGAAAAGGCATAAAGTTTTAAGGCATTTGAGATGTGTATCGATATTCCTCGAGTACTCAGTAGGAGTTGAAGCACCATTAAAGGGTGCCTCGAGGTTCTCCAAAGGGTTTCAGGCTATGGGGGGCAGTGGGTAATGCAGATCAGAGAAAGCATACCTTAGTGCAGCTTCTATACAGCATCTATACTGAGAACTAATCAGCTGCATGGATCTTCTGTGGTAAAACTCATGCATTCGGACAGCAATTAATTCATAAAGTGGCAAGACAAAGTAATTTTATTTATATTATATCCTGTAGACCACATACACATCACCAACACATGATAGTCAAGAGAAAGCATTCTGCATCCACCTTATTTAAATGTTATGGGTCTGGCTTTCGGTTTCATTTGTGTCCAGCTATTTTTAGCAGTACAAAAAAGCTAATTTTGCGGCTTGATATTGCAGATTGGTGTCTTACCATATTATTTAAGAACACACAAACACTTTTACCATTTACTGCACTTTGTTATTCTTCTCATGATTTCCCTATAGCAGCTAATGAACCGGAAGTTTCACCCATAGGCTTACTTCCGCATTGAAGAATAAGGTGGATAAAAGCAGCAGTTTTAACAATAATGAACTGATATTCAAATTCAAGGATGATAATGCAATATCCAACACTAAACAATTCAAACTCCATGTTTGGTCTTTATAGTCACAAGATACCAAATTGCTGCTGTCAATCATCAAAAATTCAGGACTCCATAGACACGGAACAAGAAATTTACTCTAGCAAAACTCTGGCCATTGTTAATTATAGTTCTCAGTACAAGCATCCTTTGTGCCAAACACCGAAACTATCACTACCTGGAAAAGTGTTAAACAGCACCCGACAGCACTTAGAAGCGGTCAGAGAAGATTTTCCAAAATGACTTTTTGACCAATCCTGTGATTGAGGTGGAAATTAAATTACCACATGATTCTGGTGCTTGTCAAAAACACTAGGTAATTTGGATGTAATTTTCCCCTGAATGGTGGGAGAAAGACAGACATTTCTGATTCAAAAACAATAAAATCACAGACTACCACCTGTAAATGCTGAAATTGCATCACGTCCCCATCTAAAACAGTTGTCATCCAAAAAGGCATTTAGTGAGAACGATGTGCAGAAACTTCATAAAAAGTTTCTGTGACCTTACATAAACTACAGTAAATATGCTGCTATGCTTTACCACCTGGCCTCCCATCTAGAACTATCAAGCCGTTTTCAGACAATTTAGAACACAGCAGCATGTCTGATCCTCAACCAGACCAAGAAAAACCCACGTCAGACCCCTCCTTTTCTCTCTGGCTGCTCATAGCTGCAAGTTGCTTTCTAAAAGTTTCACACTAACTGCCCATTTCACATTTCATTTTTAGTTCAGTCTGTAAAACATGCATCATTGATGCTTCTACTAGACTATCTGTCTAATTTGTCTATTTATCTAGTATTTAACAACCTGAAGCCTCATAAGCTGTCTCAGTGCATCAAAGCAATGTCTGAATTTACAAATGCATGACAGGGCATCCATATTTAGAATGCAATTTAATTTCCTTTTTCATAATTAAATTGATAGTTCACCCAAAAATGAAAAACCACAAAGCAGATATATAGTATTTTGTTGTGCTTTGTTTTTTTGTTAGTCACTAGGCTCCAATATTGTTTTGAACCCCACTGACTTTCATTTTATTGGAAAAACAGTTCCAAAATACCTTAGTTTATGTTTCTTAGAGATTTTTGGAACAGTTTGATGGTGGGTAAAAGATGACATAATATTCATTTTTGGCTAAAATATTAAATTGACTTATAAAATGGTGGTTTAAATACACTAAAAAAATTCTGTGTTATTTTTTTTCAATCCAAACACTAGGTTGAGCCTGTTGAATCATTTTTATGGGTTATTTTTTCAACGTTGGGTAGTTTTGTGCTTCCTCATCACTCAAAGTAACAACCAAGCGATTCAGTTACTAAGCAGGGGCTTTTGTGTCCTCTTTAGGGGAGAGCAGTTCTCAGTGCTTCCGTAATCATGCTTCCATAATCATGAATTCCGTAATCATGAATTTCTATGGTGAAATACCATAGAAATTGTTTGTGTATGTATTTCATCTATGGTTTGTGTATGTATTTCATCTATAAAATCAATTTATTTCACACACAATTACATACAGGGTTGAGATGCAGTCACCTAAACGAGCCTAGAATCTGTATTTTAGTGGGAAATAGTGGGAAATGTCTGATGCCTTGCATAAAATAAATTATTTTATTCCTAAAGATATTGAATCTACTTTGGATGATGTTAAAATATGTTCTCAGAGCTGTGCACTGTTTGTTTATAGGGAGGTTATTGGGTCAGTCACATCATCTTTTGCTATATAAGTGAAATGCTGGTTTGGTGCATTTCCTCCAGTGTAAATTTTGTCAATGAAGAGGACGACGAAAAATATTTGTTAACAAACATGAGACGTTGACAAGCTAAAACTAACATCTGATGATAAAACTATGACGAAATTTATGCCGCATCTTCGTTAACAAGACGAAAGGGGACTAGAATGTTATTAATTTGTATTTCTACCCAGAAATGAAAATTGTCATAATTTATTCCAGTTTTTTTCCAAATTCAATCCTTGAATCAAATTTCTTAAAAGCTTAATTTGGTCTAAAGAGAGAAGAATTAATGACAATTTTTTGTTTGAAGACTATAAAATAGCTACCAAAATAAATGTTGGTAACTGCTGTTTGACTACAAGTAATGACTAAAAGTTGGCAAAATGCACTTTTCGTCGACTAAAACTAGACTAATCAAATGACTAAAATGTGACTAAGACTATTAAAGGCATAGTTCACCCAAAAATGAAAATTTGATGTTTATCTGCTTACCCCCAGGGCATCCAAGATGTAGGTGACTTTGTTTCTTTACGCATTAGCACTACATACACTCATAAATCTGGCAACCAACTTGATCTCATTTACACTCGAAACTGTATTACAGATAACATATCAGTCAAACCCTTACACATCTCTGACCACTTCTTCATTACATTTGAGCTACATCTCGCTAACTGTGCACCCCCAACCCCTCTACCTGTTACTTTTAGACGAAACCTTCGCTCTCTTTCACCCTCCCACTTTTCTTCCACAGTATCCTCCTCTCTTCCCTCTCCAACCCACTTCTCATCCCTGGATACTAATACAGCAACTGACACCTTGTGCTCCACTCTTACCTCTTGTCTAGATGACATATGCCCTCTCTCATCCAGGCCTTCACGAGCTATTCCTTCTAACCCTTGGTTATCCGAAGTTCTTCGTGAGCAGCGCTCCAAACTTAGGGCAGCTGAGAGGAAATGGCACAAATCTAAGGATCCATCTGACTTGAGTAGGTATCAGTCTCTGCTTTCATCCTTCTCTACAAAAGTCCATACTGCCAAATCTTCATACTTCCACAACAAGATCAATAATGCTCCGGACACAAGCAACCTCTTCAAAACTTTTAATTCTCTGCTTTGTCCTCCTCCACCACCTCCCACTACTTCTATAACAGCTGATGATTTCGCCACATTCTTCACAAACAAAACTGCATCTATAAGTAACCAGTTCTCAGATCCACACATACAGGAATTAACATTAACCACACCCACAACTGGAACTCCCCTCTTCTCCTTCAGTCCTCACTCTGAGGCAGAAGTAACCAAACTTCTCCTCTCCAGTCGTCCGACAACATGCCCTTTAGATCCTATCCCCACACACCTTCTCCAAGCAATCGCTCCCACAATCCTACCGGCACTCATACACATCATAAACACATCTCTTCTCACAGGCACTTTCCCCACTACATTTAAGCAGGCCCGGGTAACCCCGCTGCTCAAAAAGCCTACACTTAACACTTCACTTATAGACAACTATAGACCCGTCTCTCTCCTTCCATTCATAGCAAAAACACTAGAACGAGCTGTTTTTAACCAGCTATCTTTATTCCTCTCACAGAACAAGCTACTGGATGCTAACCAATCAGGGTTCAGGAGTGGCCATTCAACTGAGACCGCACTACTGTCTGTCACTGAAGCCTTACGGACTGCAAAAGCTGAGTCCAAATCATCAGTACTCATTTTGCTGGACCTATCTGCAGCTTTTGACACAGTGAATCATCAGATCCTCCTGTCCACCCTCTCATCGCTGGGCATCACAGGGACTTCACTTCGCTGGTTCAAATCCTACCTCTCTGGTAGGTCTTTCAGAGTGGCCTGGAGAGGGGATGTATCCAAAACTCATCAACTAGTCACTGGGGTTCCTCAGGGATCAGTTCTTGGTCCCCTCCTCTTCTCCATATACACCACATCTCTGGGCCCCATCATACAGGCACATGGCTTCTCCTACCATTGCTATGCGGATGACACACAGCTCTATCTCTCATTCAAACCAGATGACCCATCGGTAGCTGCACGGATCTCAGGTTGCCTGGCGGATATCTCTGCATGGATGAAGGAACACCAGCTACAGCTCAATCTAGCAAAGACCGAGCTCCTTGTCTTTCCTGCCACTCCAACTTTACTACATGACTTCTCAATCCGGTTAGGTTCATCGACAATTACCCCATCAACTTCAACCAGGAATCTTGGAGTAATCTTTGATGATCAATTGACTTTTAAAGACCACATAGCTAAAACTGCTCGGTCCTGCAGGTTTGCACTGCACAACATCAGAAAGATCAGGCCCTTCCTAACAGAGCATGCTGCACAACTCCTCGTCCAGGCCCTGGTCATTTCTAGGCTAGACTACTGCAATGCTCTTTTAGCTGGTCTTCCAGCATGTACAATCAGGCCTCTACAAATGATTCAGAATGCAGCAGCACGGCTGGTCTTCAATGAGCCCAAAAAGGCCCATGTCACACCGCTCTTCATATCTCTGCACTGGCTACCGGTTATGGCTCGCATCAAATTCAAGACACTGATGCTGGCATATAGGACAGCCACCGGTTCTTCTCCTGCCTACCTCCATCCACTACTACGAATCTACACTCCCTCCAGAAGTCTGAGATCCTCTAATGAAAGACGCCTCACTGTACCACCACAGAGAGGCATGAAATCACTTTGCAGAACATTCTCCCTCAACGTTCCTGTCTGGTGGAATGATCTTCCCACCCCTATCCGGAATGCAGACTCCTTAACAGCCTTCAAGCGTCTGCTGAAAACCCATCTTTTTCGACACTATTTGACTCAATAAGAGAAAAAAAAAAAAAAAAAGAAAAAAAAAAAATTCTTGATCTTCTTTCCAGCACTCATCTAACAATGCCTGAGATATATGGTATTTTTGAGCACTTCCTATGTTGAACTGCCTCCTTAGGATGAATCACTTGTTGTATTCCCAATTGTAAGTCGCTTTGGATAAAAGCGTCTGCTAAATGAATAAATGTAAATGTAAATGTAATGTTTCTTCACTAGAACACAAAAGACGATTTTTAACTCAAACCGTTGCAGTATGTCAGTCATATAATGGTAGTCAATGATTACCAAATCTTTAAGAGTAAAAAAAATATACACAGATAAAACCAAATTAAACCTAGCAGCTCGTGACGATACATTGAGGTCTTGAGACACATAACGATCGGTCTGTGCAAGAAACTGAACAGTATTTATATCATTATATCATTATATCATTATATAGCGTGCTCTGGCAATGTAGTTGGTGAAAAGTCAACACTACCAGATGAGTTTGCACAAGGAAACGTAAATTTTTAGTTTGTAATCGGTTGCTAGAAACAGGATAAGCACAAATAATTACCATTTGAGAGGCCAATAATCACTATGTAAACAATGAGTGATATATACGCACGACAGATCGCTTCCTGTTGTGAACGCACTCAGGAGAGTAGAACGTTGTGGTAGATCAGAGGTAAATAATGATATAAATACTGTTCAGTTTTTTGCACAGACTGATCGTTTTGTGTCGTAAGACCTCAATGTATCGTCACAAGCCGCAGGGTTTAATTTGGTTTTGTCTGTATATGTGGTTTTTACTCTTAAAGATTTGGTAACCATTGACTGCCATTATATGCCTGACAGACTGCAATGGTTTGAGTTAAAAAAAAAATCTTCATTTGTGTTCTACTGAAGAAACAAAGTCACCTACATCTTGGATGCCCTGGGGGTAAGCAGATAAACATTAAATTTTCATTTTTGGGTGAACTATCCCTTTAAGCATTTTCGTCTCAAGATAAAGACTAAGACTAAATAAAAAATGAACATTACACCGACATTTTTTCTCAGCTCCAACATCAGATCCAGCACTCTGTGGGAGTTATGATGGAAACAGCATAACAGAGACTCATTAATAACTTCTGAAATACTGTTAAAGATAAAATAAATTATGCTATATTAAGAACTCTTCACGTCAAAAATAAAGGAAGACATCTTGTAAAATAGTGCTTGTGTAATGTATTTTACAAAACTTTAGAGGATTAAGTTCATCTGTAAGTACTTATTCATGTATGGGGCAAAAATAAGCCATTACTATTAAAAAAATGAATGGGTAAAATCAATCCATTATGCTGGGTCAGCTTAGCCCAATATGTGTTCTGTCCTATATTTGCCAAGATGCTGTGCTAAAAACAACTAAAATTGGGTTGTTTTTAACATAGTGCTATTAAGAGTCTAGGCTGATGGTTTACACAAGAAAAATGGGTAACACTTTATAATAACGTTCCGTTGTAACTCTTTTATAAGTGATTAGTTAATGATGAAATAATCATTTACAAACCATTCACAAATGATTAATAAGTGATATGCTAACAATTTGTGTGTTTTGTTAATTCATTTACAAATCATTTGCAAGTTAATTTACAAGTAATTAGTTAATGATAAACTAATTATTTACAAAACATGACTATGTGTTTATAAATGATTAATAAGTGATATGTTCATTTTATTGTAAGTAATATGCTAACGATTTACCAATCTGTCCTAAATTATCTTAAAAAATGGCATATCATAAAATAATCAAACAGATCCTTATTAAATGGTTAAAAAATTACTAGTTAACCCCTTAACTGTCACCCCCATTTTCTAAAATAGGCATGAAAGTGCACTATCCAAACTTAAATTGTTGTAATTCATGAACACTTTAGAATACAGATCGAAGGTAGGTCTCTTTATAAAGAAAACAATCAGCATATTATTGCAGAAGTGGAATAAAAAATAAATAAATAAAGTATTAACAAATTACAGAAGTTTAAATTTACTGTAAAGAAAATACACTGTACAATTTTTACTATATTTTAAATAAAATACATATTTTACATAACAGGTTTTATGCTAAAGTTGATATCAATTTGAAGCCTTACATCTAAATAAGTTATTCCAAATTTGAAGTTGATATGAAAAAAAGAGGTTCCTGTGGAAGCTTGTTTAGGGCGTTATAAAATACAAAATAACCTTATATAATTGATACACTACATGGTGCAAAGTGCATTAGTGCATAAGTACATAGTGAATAAGTGCAGAGTGTATAGTGCGTCATTTGGGATGCAGCTCATGTTTGCCAAAGAAGACATCTTTACCCTCACCAGTCAGCCCTACACACTACAAAGTATTCAAAAGCTGTTGTGTAAACGCATGAATAAATAATTTACAAATCTTTCTGCATCCCCTAATCTAAAGTGTAAACTACTCATCAGTTGTAAATGTTTTACAAACCTGCTGGTTCCAGGTTGTGTGGGTGTCAGGTGGGTATACACTGGGTGAAAGACCTTTGAATAATGAGTAAAACATTTACAACTGATGAATTGTTTACACTTTAGATTAGGGGATGCGAAAGATTTGTAAATGATTTATTCATGATGCGATCTTCAGCGAAGGATAAAAATTTAAATGATTGATATTTTAATTATTTTTAAGTGACAAATAATATATTAGCTAGTAACGTATTAACCACTTACTAAGAATCTGTTATTTTTTTTAATAACTTATGACAGATTTGTAAATTGTTAGCATATTACTTAATAATTTGTGAGCGTATAATCATGTTTTGTAAATTATTAGTTGATCATTATCTAATCACTTGTAAATGATTTATAACTTAATCTACAAAACATATATAAAAATTCTAACATATCACTTATTAATAATTTATGAATGCATAGTCATGTTTTTTAAATGATTAGTCCATTAACTAATTACTTGTAAATTACTTGTAAATTAATTAACAAAGCATACACAAATTGTTAGCATATCACTTATTAAACATTTATGAATGTTTTGCAAATTATTATTTTATCATTAACTAACCACTTATAAGTGACTTACAACTGAACGTTATTATAAAGTGTTACCGAAAAAGGTTGTGTTCAGACAAATGAATCATAATGGACTGAAAAGTTTATTTAACAAGGCTGTGTAAAAGCGAAGGAATATCTTCATTCTAAACAGTCACTACCCTCATCTGAAGTGCAAGTCATTAGTTTCATTAGTCTGTATTGACTTGATTAAAATTAGCCAGTCCCCTTTGTGAACTGTCCGTTTAGCCTGTCTGAACCCGTCGAGCTGTATAATACAAGAATTAAAGTCCTGTCAGGGAGGAGAAAAAATTACTACTGTATCGATGAAGACATTGTGAACCAAAACTGTTCATTTTTCCATCTTAATGAAACCTTAAAGTTTCCCAGCCTAAAATATGTATTTTGTTTACATAATCATTTTCATTGAACAGGGTTCATGGGGGAAAATCCATTAGACTGCCATTTCACCAGCAGAGATAAAGTTATTATTCAGGTTGGAGACTACCTGCAGTAATTATATCACCAGCTTCGTTGTGAATGTTTTTGCGAGCAGATGTAAAACACAAACACTCCGTTTATTTCCAGACACAGGCCGATAAAATCAGTAATATAAAAATGCATTTACATATAAATAATAACTGACCCAATTAAATGTGGGCCCATTGGCTGTGTGCTAAATCATAATCGATGGCAACAGGCAGGTAATGACACTGCAGGATTGGACAGTGAAATCTGAATAGTGATCGCAATTAATGACACCATTATTCATGCTTTCGTCATATGGAGGATGAGAGTCAAATGAAGGCTATTAAAACGAGTTAATATGTTTGGAGCCTTGATCGATTGCAGTGTTAATTGAGTCAGAGAACCATTTCTGTAGGCACAGAAACACTTCAATTTCTTTGGAGTTTAAACACTTTTTCAGCTAAATGTGACTGTATTTTAGGATCATTTTGCAGGTCACATTTTTTATATCAAATAGGCCATTTGTCCATTTCATTGTTTCGTGTAAATGAACAAATTCATTAATTGTTTGAGTATGGTTTTATTAAACGTGTTTAGTGTAAATTTATCTGTTTAAACTAATTGGGATTCTGTTATCATCTGATACTTACTCTTTAATAGTATTGTAATGTTACTACGTTTTAACTATACTTCTATTGACATCTATGGTTAAAACATAAAATTGCAAGGTTCTTACATTAGCTAGTGAGTCCCTAACATTCCTACAAGATGTACAGTATCTCATAAAAATGAGTACACCTCTCACATTTCAGCAACCATTTTAGTATATCTTCTCAAGGGACAATACTATAGAAATGAAACTTGGATATATTTAAGAGTAGTCAATGTGCAGCTTGTATAGCAGTATAGATTTACTGTACTCAGCATACAGCCATTATTGTTAAAATAGCTGGCAAAGTGAGTACACCCTAAGTGATAACAGCAGTATGTTGTTTAACAAAGCAAAGCCACATGTCCTATTCATTGTGTTTATGTTTTTATCTGCTTGACAGGGCTATACAAAGTTGTGATGGGCCACAAAGATGGGCAAAGCTATTAGAGGTTCATTAACACCCTGAAACCGAGTTACACTACAGAGGTTTTCCAAGATGGGTTTCATTCGGAACAGGCCTTGCAACGGTCAATCAGTGAAGTTGAGCTCTCATTCTGTGCGTCAGGTGCAGAAACTGGCTTCAAAAAACAGATGCATGAGTGCTGCCATCATTGCTTTAAAGGTTGCAGAAGTAGAAGGTCAGCTTGTCAGTGCTCAGACCATACGCCACACACTGCAACAAGTCAGTTTGCATATGCGTCGTCCCAGAAGAAAGCCTCATCTGAAACTGGCTCACAAGGAAGCCTGCAAACAGTTTGCTGAAGACAACCTGTCCAAGAGCATGAATTACTGGAACCATGTCCTGTGGTCTAACTGATGCCCTGGTGAGGAGTCCCTAGAAAATTGTGTCTTGCCTACAGTCAAGCATGGGGTGGTAGCATCATGGTCTGGGGCTGCATGAGTGCTGCTGGTACTGGGGAGCTGCAGGTCATTGAGGGAAACATGGATTCCATTATGTACAGTACATTCTGAAGCAGAACATAATGCCTTCCCTCCAGAAACTAGGCAGAGCAGCAATTTTCCAACACGATAACGATCCCAAACACAACACCAGGATGACAACTGCCTTTCTGAGGAAGCTGAAGGTGATGGGGTGGCCAAGTATGTCTCCAGACCTGAACCCTATTAAGCACCTGTGGGGCATCCTCAAGCGTAAGGTGGAGAAGCACCATGTGTCTAACATCCAGCAGCTCCGTGAGGAGCTGAATATTTACTGAATAGAATATTGTAGCGTGCATCCCATCCAATAAATTGCAAAAAGCTTTGTGCTTTCTTTGGATATGAAACAAAGTCTCATATTTCAAATTCTGTTCATTTTATTACAATATTTAAACAATAAATGCAGTTTTGGGGCTGTTTAATGAGAATTGACGGTTCGCTGTAGCGCCTCAGTTCAAAAGAAGCAGCAGCGTAAAGCGCACATGAACTGATCATCTCTTCTGCTTTGATACAGTTACAGCATGAAATAAACATTAATTAACTTCTGAAGGTATGTTAAAAGAAAGAGTACAACTTAACGAAATCCATATCCTTTCTCAAGCAATCGTTCTTTCAGTGTTTAAACTGTGGAAAGATGTCAATATAACAGCTTGTAAACAATGTCACATAACATCACATTCATTGTAATTTTTACTGTCCATCAATGTTTAATTTATGTTTGAATAAATCTGTCAGGTTTTTATGACAATCACCATTTAAATGTTTATATTTCCAAAAACTAATTGGAATAGAAATATAATTATGTAATTATAACTTTGTTATTAAAAAATGTAATTGACTGGCTCTCATAGCTCTTTATTTTTCCTTGAGAAATTTTGGCATGTACTGTACTGTACCTGATATATATCCAAAGTAATCGAATTGGAAATCAAACTGAATTGCAAGCTTGTGAATCAGAATCTAACTGAATTGTAACATTTGTATGAAAAAAAAAAAAAACAGCTCTACTAAAATATATCATCTGATACTTACTTTTTATATTACCTTTTTAACTACTTCTGTTTACATCTATGGTTAAAAGATAAAATTGAAAGTTTCTTACATTAGCTAAAGAGTCACGTCCATTCCTACAAGACATAGACATCTGAAAAATATGCTATCTATGCTATCTTCTGCTAAACATGAGATATTGTGCCACATCTTATCCAACTATTTAAAATGTAAATCTTTGTTGTTGTTTTTTATTATTATTATTTGTTTTTTGGTTTTTTTGATGTACTGGTATTTATTTGAACCAAAAATAGTCCCGTATAGACGTTTTTCCTGAACACGGAAGTAAGTCCGACTCTTAACTGAAAGAATGCTTTGCATTTCCGGTCTGCATTGTTTCTAGTCAAATTAGGGTATATTCCGAGCTAATAAACTAATGTTAAACCTATTAAAATGTTTTTAAAAAGCACATGGCTCCATAGCGCCATCACTTGGCAATGTCGCAATGACCGTCATTTGTCAGTGCCTCACTTTAATGAGTGTGTAGATGACACGAAGCAGCGGACGTTAGCTACATTAAAAACAGATGGACGCTATTTGAATGGGTTCCTATGGAAACCGGAACAGAAAAGCATTCAATCTGACGTTAGAATTCGTAATGGCGGCGCTCATCGTTTACTCAGGAAAAAGGTCTATAGTCCCACGTAGCCAGACTATCTGACTGACGGCCACAGGTCTGGGAACCTTAGCCACTTTGAATGACCAAGGCCCACCCAGAGCCCTTAAGAAATGGCTCTGGGCCTACCCAAGAGGCCATGTGACTGACAGGTAAAGCAACCAATCATGTTTCGTTTTGTGCCGCATTATGTTTAGAGGCGTGGAAACGCCACTACAAAAACAGACCAGTGTGTAAAACTCCTGGATGTATTTTAAAGTTTTCGTGGCGCAAACTTTAAATATTTCACATTGTCATAGTTGTAAACACTACGGCTTTCTTCTTCCATGAGGGGGTTTGGCATCACGGCATATTTGTTTCCAAGCGAAACGTTAAAGAACACGACACACAATCTTGAAAATCCTGTATAATTCAACCAATCCGACGACAATTTCGAAACTCCTTAAGTGTTTCTACATTTGTGTTCTGTATGCATCAGACGTAATGCAATGGTCCATGGGCATGATGTCTAAGACTGAGACTAAGTTCCATATAGTTTGGTAAAGTAGTTTTAAAGTTCTGCTATAGGCTACTCACTGTAATGCTGTCAATAAAAATTTAATGGCCTTTAAAATATATTCAGTATTATGATCCAGTTAGTTAATTTTCAGCTGGAAAGTGATGACAGTCAAATTCCTAATAAAACATTGTTGCATAGACAGCATGTTTGTAGTACAGGAAACACTTTTGGCATAATGCTAAAAAAAAAACAGAATAGAAAGAGGTGTAATTAAAGTCCAGCCCTTTGCAGGCTCTGACAGAGCAGGAGAATATCAGCTGACTTTCATATGAGTGTAAAAAAAAACTGATAATACTGCTACAAGTCACGTTCTTCCTCTGCTCTCTGTTGTTTCACTGTCTCTGTGACTGTGAAGGTGGGCTTTGAATTCCCTGTACAGTCCTGCTTATTAAAGCGAGACGGCTGTCAGAGGGGTTTCTGCTACCACCCACTGAACAGCAGAAGAACTGCAGCGTCAGGACACACTGATGTAAGCGCTCGCCTCTCATCACACATTCAGAAAGTGCTGCCAAGTCCTCAGCACTTTCTCTAGTACATATCCAAACAAGTATCATCCTTCTAGAAGTTTTAAAGCAAGCCGATATAATCTTATTGCCGGGTGACCCGAGACTGACACAGCCACTGGTAGTTTTACAGGAAGCATACTTTAAATTCACATTCTGAAGTATTTAAGGTACACTACTGTTCAAATGTTTGGGGTCAGTAAGATTTTTAGCCTACATGTTTTTTTAAAGTAGTCTCCTATGTGTGAAAACAGTATCATTCTGAATATAACTGCTTTCTATTTTAATACAATTTAAAATAAGTCATTTGCTACTGCGATGGCAAAGCTAATTTTTCAGCTATTACTGCAGTCTCTAGTGTCACACGATCCTTCAGAAATTATTCAAACATTACAGTCCCCCTGGTACAGTATATAATTCAGAAATATTTCCCATCATACACCAGAGATACCATACAGTGTATACATGGGCTCACTGGCTTTCTATTTCTAAACCTTTCTCTGTTTTCAATCTCTTTTGTGACCAATTCTAGACCTCAAACATAGGATATATAACTGCTTGAATCATGCGTTAGTGCTTTTCCTAACCATTTAACCGCCCTTTTGTGTTATTTAGCACAAAAGCTATTCAAAACCAACTGCGCACATTGTGGTCGGCTTAGACAGAACCGTTATTCCCTCAAAGTGGAGACATTTCTGAGAGAATATTTTAATGTCAGACATGATTTTGAGAAGTGTCTAACCTTTTCCAACATTTTTACTGCATTCTGATCGGGCAAAAATACTTCCACCATCTCCTGTCTTTTAGAGTCATTTGCAATCATTGGCAGATATTGAAGTTTTTCAGCAATGTGTTTCACTCTGTATCATAGTTCATAAGCTTATTTCTGTAACAGCACTGAGAGCGTGATAGCAGCAAAATGTAATTGGTTTTTTATGACACTCAGAATGTATAACATAGATGAGGTTAAAGGTTAAGTCACTTCAAGTGATTGTATCAGACGAGAGATTTACATAAATTAGCATGATGATTGCCATCGCCATCTGTATGCTAAATATGAGCATGGCGTTCATGTGATATAGCTGCATCTATAGTTTTCTCCTGCGAATAAGACTCCAGTAATAATATGTCTCCACTAGTTTTTCACTGAATTGATCACAACACTGTGCTTAGATTCACTAAGGTATAAAAGCCTGTGATAAAAAGCAAGGGATATCTAATAAAATTCTTTGAAGATCAAATTATCTGAGCTTTCCATCAAATTTTGTAGTTCTATACTCTTACTGTGTCAACAGTTGTGTTATCGCAAAGCATCGCCACATGCTTGTCTAAAAATAGTAACCTTTACAAAACATCAATTAGGAATGAATCAGAAATTTCCATTTAGAGGTGGGTTATTCACCAGTAGACATGACAGACCGGTAGAAATTTGTCAACTAGTAGAGATTTTCTTCTGTTGTCTCTTGTCATTTGAATGCTTTTTAAAATGCTGTGGTTTAGAAACAAGTGATTTCAAACTGTCTGAGTGCAATAAGCAGCAGAAAAATTGTATATGTAAAAAATAGGTATATGTGCACACCAGAAGCATTTTTTACATTTGTGAGGGCAATTTGTATAATCACCTTAACATTATAAAACCATACAGTATGTTGTCTTTAATGTCAAATACTTAAATGTTTCTAGTTACTTTCATAAATATTTTAAACTGTTGTCAATAACAATAGACTCTTTAAAATTTTATGTAAATTATATATGTAGAAAAGCTCATAGGAGCTCGTAGGGCTGCAATATCATAACAAAAATCATTATTGTAGATCATTAATATCGATATAGAAGACAATATAAAACGTTTCATTTAATTTTGGGCACGTCACATTCTGGCTTCACAGACAAACATGTCAGTCCATGACATTAGCCAAGTCTAGCACAAGTTATGCAAAAACTCCTGTTATAGTCACTGAAGCTATGAAATCTTTTATTTACACTATATCTGCACTGTGCTTTTTATGATTAAGGAATTTGCGAGCATGCACACTCAACAACAGCTCCCGTGCTTTCAGCGCTGACTAATCTAAGAGCCTCTGATTGGCCAATGCTTTCCTAAGTTCAACAGAAATGTGATTGATTGGTTATAAGGCTCAACGCTGCACAAAATGCATGTTAAAGCAATCTGATGCAGTGTAAGTGAATCTAAATGTAATTCCTCGAACACTTTTCGTTCATTTTCACATTTCATTTTAATCGTGACAACCATAATACTTTGTTTAATTGTGCTATAGGGATTTTTTTGCCCTTTGTCTTGAATTTATGGGGCATTTTTGTTCATTTTGGTGTCATTTTTGCCACATGCCCTCATTGATTTCCGACTTGCACACACCTGAAAGCCACACACATAAAGCTGCTTCTCTCACAGCATGTGAGAACCAAGTTCTTTTTGGCACCTAAACAGGTTTGACTGGTCAAATACACATACAATTTTGTATCAAAATACCCATATTTGCAAGTATCCTAGTAAACACAGTCATTTACGTCTGGAAGCTGAGAAAGAACACAAATGTATCAGTATTCAGTGCGCAGGGCCCAGAATTTCTAGCGACACCACTGAGTATATTAGATCCATGCGTTCTGTCCTAAAGCAACTGCAGGCTAATAAACCTTGTGCCGTCTGTGCCATTAATGTTAATCAAACAACAAAAATGAGAAAAACTCTCACTGCCCTCAACTAAATCACTTTTGTTTTCATTTGTGTTTTTGTTCTGTTGTAGTGTTTTATTCTTATTTCAACACAGACTGTTTACTTATTTTCACTACACTTGATTTGTTTTTGTAGACTATTCGTTTTTGTTATATTGAAACTGATGACAAGAATTATGAAATTTTAATGGTATCAAACATTTTTTGATCTCATAAAAACCTTACCTAAAGCAAATAATAACTATATTGTGCTCTATAGGCAGAAAAGCACTGGTAACAAGTGAAGGAAAATGGATGAAATCCGTGGAATAAGAGAAAAAACGATTTTTGTGCCTTTTGATGCCAGAATCAGAATGCAAATAATTTTTATAGAATACTGACGTCAAAGATGCCATTTAAAGTTAAACACAGACGTTTAAATGGACAGACTATGGATAAAAACTGCTATGATTACTCTACTTTTAAAGCATGATTTTGATTAAACAATAAATCTACGTAATATTCACATATGCTGTTCATAGGGGACACATTGTATTAGCCCTACAATTACAACAAACCTATTACTATTAACTTTTTACATAACATTTATTTATTTTGGAAAAAGCCAAAGCGGAAGGGAAAAGAGAGAATGACGAGTTGTTTTTTCTCATCAGAACTGTGAGATTTAATCTTGGAATTTTGAAAATAAAGTCAGAAATTAAATATAAACTGAAATTGACCTTTTTTTATTATTTTATTCCATGGCTTCATAGACTGCTACTTGAAAACCGCCCACAAAAAAACATCATTACTGTTTGCAAACACTGAACTGGTCTATATCATCAGCATAAAACAAAATAAAAATAAAATCCGATTTTGGTTGTATCGCCCTCCCATTTCCATTAACAGATTCTTTTGAAAAAGACTTGGAAAAAGAAAACAAATATCACATGCAACTGGATGCCACTATTAGAACTGCCCTGGCAAGAACATTTTACCATAATTGTGAATAATAAAACCATCCTAATACATAGCAGTTCCTTTAGAAAAGAGCAAAAGCTTGTCTGATAATATGGCAAATGTCAAATGTCTTGTCAAGGGAACACTGGTGATAGCTTATGAATTTGAATGCACGGACTTTCGGTCCGGATCTTGAACCAAACCAAGTAATTTGACATTTCTAAAACGGTCAATGTCTGATGGCTCTCTGCTCTTCTTTTCTTATCATACTATGGCCCTGAGGGTTATAAATCCCCTAATAGTGTTAAGAGCAACCAGTCTGACATGCCTCATCTCTGTTCACTTACGCATACTAATTTAAGCTTATAACTCACGCTAATATTCACTCTTTCTCCATTAGCTTAATATCACAGCACATTCATTCAAGTGATAAGCTTCTCCTTATTCATTCTCATATTTACTTCAGTAGAATCAACCGTATGATGGACGTAAGGGCTTTTAATTAAATTCCCCATGCAGCTCATGGTCAGTGGCCAGTTAAAATAAATGAAAAATACATAGTTGGAAGGCCTTACATTGAAAGTAAAAATTTTCAAAGTAAAAACAGACAACTAGCCGTAGTCTTCCCACGGGCGCTAGCCATAATTTTCATCACCAGTAGTGTCCTCAGATAAAATTCAATAAAATATGAGGGGGAAAAAATCTAATATGTCTTGTATTCTCCAAGATTTCCCTTTCCTACAAAGCTTGTCATAGTCTTCTGCTCTAGGCACTGCTTTGTACCAAAAACATTTGAGAATTACACAATATTCAGGCTTGTCTGAAGCCTCTAAGTCCACTACCAGAGCCTGGCCTGTCAGAACGCCCACTCCGGCTCTTTTGGGTCTCACGAAGTGGAGATGCAGAGCATTTTGAGTATCGAGCAAACCCTCTCTGGGAAGCCGTCCACATCTGAAAAGCTTTCATCTGCACTTTGAAGTCAGGCCTTGTGGTCAAAGCTTCAACACCACTTTTTTTCTTATTGTTGTTGTGTGAGTGTTCAAGCGCAGCAGCTTTCATTGGTCTCAGATAGACATCAAGGCAAATCTCAATGTTGGTGAGCAGACACTCTAATATGGTTCATGGCCCTCAGCATCTAAAAGTATTAGGTGCATATTTATACCACAGCATGGTTGAATGCTCAATTCTGATTGGAGAGAGGCCAAGCAAATTAGGTATGTGACAATCTGATTTTTTTCCCCAAGATTACTTTTAATATCTATGAAAAGCATCTGCATTATGGCCACCTAGGGTTTACATTAATTTTAAATAAATCAGTGGTCCGTCATCAATTATTCATCGCACAGTAAAGCCCTGAAAAGCCCAACACATCAGTATTTGCAAAGCAAACTACAGTTGATAACAAAGAGCTTTGGTTGAAAACACAACATCAAATTAGGCCAAACCACAACAGAATTACGGCATAATATAATTTATCCACAATGCAATTGAATTTATCTGTGGAAATGATTTAACAGAGGTCAGCTTTTTGTTGCCTTGCAAAAACCACTGTGCAGTTTAAGCAGTACACATTCAGAAGTACTAATATAAGAAATAAACATTATCTATCATGGTCTAAAACTATAAATACAACAAAAATGCAATATGCAAGTTCACATACCAGTCAAAAGTTTTTGAACAGAAAGATTTTTAATGCTTTTAAAGAAGTCTTTTCTGCTTGCATTTATTTGATCAAAGTACAGCAAAAACAGTAAAACTTTGAAATATTTTATATATATTTTAATATGTATAAATATATAATAAATATATTTTATATATTATTTTTTTAAATAACTATTGTCTATTTGAATACATTTTAAAATGTAATTCATTCCTGTGATTAAATCAAAAAATTTCAGCATCATTACTCCAGTCTTCAGTGTCACATGATCCTTTATAAATCATTCTAATATGCTGATTTGCTGTTCAACTAACATTTATTATTATTATTATTATTATTATTATTATTATTATTATTATTTATCATCATCATCATCATCATCAATTGTTTTTTTTTTTTTTTTTGTGCAAATCAGAATATTAGATTGATTTCTGAAGCATCTTGTGACTGGAGTAATGCTGCTAAAAATTCAGCTATGAAATCACGGGAATAAATATATTTTAAAATATATTTAAATAGAAAACAGTTATTTTTAATAACAAAACTATTTCAGAATTTTACTACAATTCCTGTACTTTAGACTAAATAAATTAAGGCTTGGTAAGCAGAAAAAAACTTCTTTAAAAAATATTAAAAATCTTACTGTTCAAAAACTTTTGACTGGTAGTGTATGAAAGTGTCATCTTATATAAATAAGAGACAACAAATAATTGTGTTCAAATGCAGTACTAAAAAAATAATATTTACTATCTATATTATTTACAAAATGTATATCATTTGATAAAAAAACTAACCAAAAAGTAAATTAAAATGTTAACATTTTAAAATGATCAGAAAAATCTATATAATAATGATAACACTTAATTGAACTATATTATAACATTTAATAAACAAGTGTGAATTATCTATTATAATATTTAGTAAGTACTTAATTTCTTAATATTGTAAAATAAAATTAAACTAAAACATTAAAATAAAAAATAAATAAATTAACAAATTAAAAAAATAAAAATTTAAACAAGGCTAAAAGAAAAGCAATACAGAGTTTTCTGGAGAATGATATGCATTATTAATTTAATCTCACCATCACACCATGTTTGGCAGCACTTTGATTGCTGAGAGCTGCATTAGATGTCTACATAAATAAGAGCGGAGCCATGTAAGTGCAAGACTTGATACACACACTCACCGACTCTCAATTTAGCTATTCACACAAATATATGCAAAGATGTAGAATAACAACTCCAACCGTAATCATTTCTGAATGCCGAGCACTAAACATGCCACAGCTGCTATTCATACAGTGCGATTAACTTTGCTGTTATTCTTTTATTCACAGCAGGACTACCAGCCATATAAACAGTTCAAAACACAACAACCTCACTGTCAGCAAAAGAGTCTGCCATGAAAACAGGTCAAAGACCAGCACGTCCTCATTCAAGTTCACAGAAAGCCATTTGCATGGTACATCCTGCACCCTCACCTCTGAAATCCCACAAAGCCTTGTACCTGAGCCTGGATGTGTCTAGTTCATTCGCACAATACCAACATATTTCAGTGCAATGTCACAGAGACACACGGTGCATGAAGACCGGCCTTATTTATTTGACTTCTTGAGTGCAAGAACAAGTAAAATCTTCTTCCTGCACTCCATAAGCAAAATCCTAGTTTAAATTACTCTTCGCTGCCTTGAATCCTCTGTAAGACCCCTTGTGTATATGCAAAACACTGCTGAAGGATTCTGATGCCATTACACAGCAAGAAGTTAATCAGCATTTTAACTCCCTGTAGATACCTGTGAGCTGCCTTTGTATTACCAATGAAAATCGGGTGAATATTCAATTGTTATGTTCCTGTAAACAGCAAAACATCACCAGCTAGGTGTCTGTGTACATTGCCTTGATATAACTTGCATGTTACATTGAAAATGAAGAACAGATGAGTTGACGGGAGACAGATGTTGAATGCAAAATATGGCACAAATGTTCTTTATCTGGCAGATAAGTTAAACTAGCAATAACGCATGTCTAGAAAAAGTCTATTATTTTAATCAGCAATGTACTTTTTATTGCATTCATACTGAATAAGTATACATACAGTTAAATCAGCCTTTGGTATTATTTGAAGAATTATTTTGACAAGAGACAATGTAGCCAAACTAATTAAAAACTAATCAAGGATTGCTTTTCATTAAATAAACACAAGAAAGATATTAATCATTTTTATTTATATGTGCCAATATATAAAATCAAATAAGACATACTTGCTTGCATATAATTGTATTAATATACATAGAAAATGTAATATAGGAACTTACTATTTAAACTACTAATAAAAGTAATTTTCTATTTTTATGTAATGCGTGAAATCATTCAGGGCTTTTCAATGCAAATAATCATGTGATTACAAGCCTACAGTTAATCTAATAAACTATAAATGAATTCTACTGTACTTTTAAATGTATTTACATTCCTAGATAATTGCATTTATCAGATAAAGCTGTATAGCTGCCATTACCTGCTTGATGTCTGTAGTGGTCTATAGAGAGGTACACAAGTGGTCACGTTTGCTTGTAGCTTATTCTTTCAGTAAGTGCCTGTGGTGCTTTTGTTGTAGCCTGTGTAAGATCTTGTCATTTTTTTTCTGTAACCTTGGTGCTCTATACCCGTAAAACTTTTAGCTATGACCGAGTCGTCAGGAAGAGCTTGTACTGTCTGCTAGCCAATCCTATTTCCAATAAATGCTGGGTGAATTTAATTCCTGATTCTTTTTGTTCGCTACCAGAGATGAGTTTACTACAAGCATTAAAAAAAATCGACTGGTCCTGTCAAACCCAACTAGAAACGTCCCTGGAAACCACTTGTCTGTAGGCGCTGACACTAAAATAAGTTTGTAGCTGAATTTCCCTTTAATCGAATCCTCATTTAAAATAACACCTAGGAGAATGACATGATCGACGATATTCCTATATACTGTAAACAAGAAGTTTAGTAACGTACATTTTAGACAAAATATTGTCTATTTACTCCTCCGATGACAAATCCTTTCAAACAAAGCTTCAGTCTGATGGAAACAACACAGTAGTGGTGATTTGTTTCTGAATAAATCAGTTTGAATTTGGTGATGATTCAATTAATCAAAAAGACACGTGTGGTTGTAGGGCGAATTAACGTTTTTGAAGGAATATCAAAGTCATAACGGTTTGATTTCTGAAAGAATCAGCATTTTGAAAAAATCATTTGAATCATTCAAGGAGTCAATAAAGACAGCTATTTGATTTATTCTTAAAAGCATCTGCGTTTTAACAAATCATTGTGAATTTGGTGCGTGATTCAATTAATCATTTAAATAGACACGTGGTTGTGGAGCGAATTAGCGTTTTGAACGAATATCAAATAATGGCTTGATTTCTGAAAGAATCCCCTGCTGAAAAAAAAACTGCTAAAAACAGCCTATGCTGGTTGGCTGGTCTTAGCTGGTTTAAGCTGGAAGTAGCTGGTTTTAGCTGGTTTCCCAGGCTGGTCAGGCTGGTTTTAGCTGGTGGTCTCCCAGCCTGACCAACTAAGACCAGCCTGGCCAGGCTGGGAAAGTGGCCAAAACCCCTCTACAACCAGCCTCCTGACCAGCTAAAACCAACCTGGTTGACCAGCTAAAACCAGCCAACCAGCCTAGGCTGGTTTTAGCTGTGTTTTCAGCAAGGTCAACATTTTGAAAGAATCATTTGATTCAAGGAGTCAATAAAAAGCCATTTTATATATATTTATATAATTTAGTGTTTCTGAACAAATATCAAATGACTCACTCATAACAGCTCCTAGTTTCGTTTGATTCACCTACTCAATAAAGACCACTTGATTTATTCTTAAAAGCATCTGCATTTTAACAAATCATTGTGAATTTGGTGCATGATTCAACTGATCTTTTAAAAAGACATGTGGTTATGGAGTGAATTTGAGTTTTTAAAGGAGTAGCTCACTTTCAGAACAAAAATGTACAAATAAAGTACTCACCCCCTTGTCATCCAAGATGTTTATGTCTTTCTTTCTTCAGTTGTAAGGAAGTTATGTTTTTTGAGTAAAACATATCAGGAATTCTCTCCATATAATGGACTTCTATGGTGCCCCCGAGTTTGAACTTCCAAAATGCAGCTTCAAAGGGCTCTAAACAATCCCAGCCGAGGAAAGAAGGGTCTTATCTAGCAAAACGATGGGTTATTTTCTTTAAAGGTTTACAATTTATATACTTTTTAACCTCAAATGCTCGTCTTGTCTTTAGCTTGGCAAAACGAGCGTTTAAGATTTAAAAGTATATAAGTTGTAAATGTTTATAGAAAATAACTGATCGTTTCACTAGATAAGACCCTTCTTCCTCGGCTGAATCATTTAGAGCCCTTTGAAGCTGCATTTAAACTGCATTTTGGAAGTTCAAACTCTGGGGCACCATTAAAGTCCATTACATGGAGAGAAATCCTGAAATGTTTTCCTCAACAAAAAAAAAAACACAATTTCTTTACGACTGAAGAAAGAAGGACATTAACATCTTGGATGACAAGGGGGTGAGTACATTATCTGTAAATTTTTGTTCTGAATGTGAACTACTCCTTTAAGCAAATATCAAATGACTCACTCAGCTACGATTTCTGAAAGAAGCAGCATTTTGAACAAATCATTTTATTCAGTGACTCAATAAAGACAGCCACTTGATTGAGTATCAGGATTTTTGAACAAATCAGTGTAAATTTGGTGCACGATTCAATGAATCATTTATAAAGACGTGTGTAAATTAGCGTTTTTGAACAAATCTATCAAATGACTCACTGAAAACTGCTGCTTGATTTCTGAAAGAGCGTTTTGAGCGAATCATTCAAAAGAGTGGTTCAGTGACTCAATAAAGACAGCCTCTTGATTAATTCCTAAAAGCATGTTGTTTCAGGGTTGGACCTCTGATGATGCTAGCCCTGAAAAAACATACAGCACTACAAAATTTTGCTACAAGTTTGATTGCAACACATAATCATTACTATTAATAGTGTTCATCGTCTGTTTGATTACACCATTACTGATTTTTACATACATCTATACCATATGTACATCAACTTGACATAGTAGTCACCACTAGTAAGCTACTATATATTTTGTAGTAACCAAAATTTTCTGTACAGCTGCTTTGCAACGATTTGTATCGTGAAAAGCGCTATACAAATAAACTTGAATTGAATTGAATAAAAGCATGGCATTTTTGAACAAATCAGTTGAATGAATGATCAGTTATTTGTTGCCACCTACTGGAGTATCAATGTAACCTGCAGAAAGAGGAACTGAAAAACTTTTATAATATGTGACCCTGGAATAAATAAGCTATCCATTAATGTATGGTTAGGGTAGGACAATATTTGGCCGAGATACAGCTATTTGAAAAGTGGAATCTGAGGTTGCAAAAAAAAAAAAAACATAATATTGAGAAAATCGCCTTTAAAGTTGTCCAAATGAAGTTCTTACCAATGCATAATACTAATCAAAAATTAAGTTGTAATATATTTTTGAAATTTACTTAGAACATTGGTTTACATTGATAGAAAAATGATCTTTGGCATAAAAGAAAAATCAATAATTTTGACCCAAACAATGTATTTTTGGCCATTGCTACAAATATATCTGCGCTACTTAAGACTTTAAGTTTATGTGGTCCAAGGTCACATATTCCCACTGCGCAATGTGATGTCGTAGTGACGTCTTTTCCATGTCATTTTTGGATGTCCAATTTCCGTCCATTGATGGGGTTGTTTTGTAACGCCAGGCGACGTCTTTTTTCGACGTCTACCGCACGTCTAATGTTGACGTTGGTGGGACCTCCATGTAAGGGCTACTCCAAAAGTGGTCCAAACGTGATTTTTTTTTTATATAAAATATATAAATTTATATATATACATACACAGTATATGTAACCCCTCACACCCAGGTCCTACCGCACCCGCTCCACGCAGGTCTCGAACCCGGGTCTCCGGCACCGGAGGCAGACACGCTCACAAGGAGGTTAGTGCGTCTCTTGAGAGCAGGGAGTGAGGTTTACCTACACAGCACTTACTAGATGGCCTCCGTTATATATAACATAAAAAAATAAACTTGATTATAGGCTACTTTAAATAAAATAAAAACTGTTAAAGGAAAACAGGAAAATGTAAAAAAAAAAAACATATGGACTACCAAATAAATAAATAGTCATACAGATAATAAAGCTTGTTTGTTTATAAATAATCTGTATTCATATGTATAATCATGTTGATAGGTTCTATTTTGTAAAACACATTTACTGCAACTGCCATAGACGTCCAAATGATGTCCAAAAAAACCCAGATCAAATGTTGAACGTCAAAATGACGTCCAAGTTGGGTCATGGATAGATGTCCAAATAGTGGACCTAGTTTGGACGTTGAATAGATGTCCAGAATTGGTCGGACCGACGGACCCAATATAGACATGATCTGCACGTCTACGTCCAATGTGTATATCACAACTGCCATAGACGTCCAAATGACGTCCAAAAAATAAGCCAGATTAGGTCAAATGTTGAACGTCAAAATTACGTCCAAGTTGGGTCATGGTTGGACGTCCAAATAGTGGACCTAGTTTGGACGTCGAATAGATGTCCAGAATTGGTCGGACCGACGGACCCAATATAGACATGATCTGCACGTCTATCCGACGTCCAGTGTGTATATATCACAACTGCCATAGACGTCCAAATGACGTCCAAAAAAATAAGCCAGATTAGGTCAAATGTTGAACGTCAAAATGACGTCCAAGTTGGGTCATGGTTGGACGTCCAAATAGTGGACCTAGTTTGGACGTCGAATAGATGTCCAGAATTGGTCGGACCGACGGACCCAATATAGACATGATCTGCACGTCTATCCGACGTCCAATGTATAAATCACAACTGCCATAGACGTCCAAATGACGTCCAAAAAAATAAGCCAGATTAGGTCAAATGTTGAATGTCAAAATGACGTCCAAGTTGGGTCATGGTTGGACGTCCAAATAGTGGACCTAGTTTGGACGTCGAATAGATGTCCAGAATTTGTCATGGACCGACGGACCCAATATAAACATGATCTGCACGTCTATCCGACGTCCAATGTTTAGTGGGTTTAGAGGTACAAAATAACCTAAATCTACTCTATAAAATGCCTATTGGATGAACATTGTTTAACATGTTTCATAAATATTTTCTAACAGCAGTTTAATAATTAAATTAGTTCAACTCCCAGAAAATGATAAAAGAAGAAAAAATGTTGTAAACAGAAATTTAAAAATATTCTATCTGTTATGAGCAGACTTTATATTAGGTATTCTTTGCAGTGGTAGTAGGCGTAACTTGTTGTAGCTGTGCTCTGCAATCCTGACACAAACAGATACACTTGGCACTCAGACTCAAGACTGAAAACGTAAGTGCCCAACGGTTTCTTCTCCTCACGACCTCTCATTAACACAGGTCAGGTGTGGTGTGTCTGTGATCGGTGGTCCTGCATCCACCAGTCCTTCTTAACCGTTCTTCTCCGAGTCCCAGCTCTCCGGTTCCCCAGCCAGTGACATTTGTGGTTTTCAGAGCAGCTGTTGCTAATAACCGAGGTCACACACCTCTCGGAGAAAGCCCAGATCCTGACATTTCCTCCGCTGAATGTAATATCCAATCATACTGTCTCCAATAACACACAGGTCACCACCTACATTATTAAACAGGCTCTTAGCTTTTGTTACAAGCTCTCTGCTCAGAGAATCTGATTTTCAATAAAGATTTGTTTGCTGTAAGAAGTGGCACAGAGGGGGAGCTGGGAAATGAGATGGCTGAGATAGTTAAAAGGAGGAGAAAGTTTAGTGTCATTTATAAACCGTAAATCTATAACTATAAAAAGTCATTATCAGACTAAATTAGCAAGAAATCATATAATGATAAGTTAATATGATATTAGCATTAATGTTCGATTTTTAGGGACGACAGATTGCATTCAACCCAAATGCCAGCAGCGTTAAGAACTCAATACTCGAATCAATGGTTAAACGGCTAATCTGTGACATCTTCAGTTTAGATGTCAAACAGTCAAGCACACACACACATAGACACCGCAAAAATTGGAATCATGTTGCTTTCAGAAAGGTTAACTAGTTCTCTGCCCCCATCAATATTCAGCAGCTGGTCCGGCCCCTTAGATTAAACTCATCTGTCACTCAGTGACCTGAGAAGAACAACCAAGAGCGCTGCTCTTTATACTAATCACACACATACAGAATGTACAACTACTGTCAATATGTCCGCAGTCCACATAATTGCCATTATTATAAGTGGTTCTTCTCAGAACTCACCTTGATTAATGACCGCTGTTATGACCTCAGCCCTTGTTTCGAACCGCACTCTAAAGCAGTGCGTACTTATTTTAGTGCCCAAATGAACAGGAGCATAGCAGAAATAGCAGAAACGTAGCTTCAAGATGCAATATGATATAAGTCTATTTTTATTGTGTTCACTGTCATAATTCAGTCATTATTGTAAAAAAGCAGTTTTCGATATGTCATATGTCCATTTCACATTTCAGCCTGTATGCAAATGTACACTATACTCTTTAAAAGTTTTTAAAAGTCTTTTATGCTCACAAAGGCTGCATTTATTTGTGCACAAAAGGCATTCTTGTAAATTCATAAAATTAAGGTTGAATCACTAATGTCACATGGACTAATTTAACGATGTTCTTATTACCTTTCTGGCAAGGGTCAGAAAGTTCTCAGATTTAATCAAAAAATATTCTGATTTGTATTCCAGAGATGATCAAAGGTCTTACGAGTTTGGAACGATGATTTCAACCTGATTTCATGAAAATGTACCTGTGGGAACTTTTTTGCAAAGACGCAAATATATGTACCACTATGTATGCTTTGTGACATATTTGATGTGAAATGTCCACTGAGTGGCACTAAAAAAGGTCAAATACAATTGCAAGCATGCCATTTTAGCTTGTTTTTTGATTTCTCATTTCAATCTTTTCAGCTCTTTCATTGTGAGTCATGTTTTTTACAGGATTTGTACCCAAAGATTCTGCATCGTAAGTCCAGTTCAGCAAGCTTGTTACAGTTGAGGTCAAAAGTATACATCCCCTTTTACAATCTGCAAAACGTTAATTATTTACCAAAATAAGATGGATCATACAAATTGCATGTTATTTTTTATTTAGTACTGACCAGAATATTTCACATAAAAGATGTTTACATATAGTCCTCAAGAGAAAATAACAGTTGAATTCCCTGTAGAAAAAATAGCATATGCTGCTTAGGTAGGCTTTAATGCTGGTATGCTAGTTTAAGATGGTTCTTAGCTGGTTTATGCTGGTCATTCAATAGCAACATGACCAGCTAAGGACCAGCATAAACCAGCTAAGGACCAGCATTAACCAGCAAATGAGCAGCATAAAAACCTACCTAACTAGCATATGCTGTTTTTTTTTTTTTCAACAGTGTTTATAAAAATTACGTTCAAAAGTTTACATCAATAGTTGAATTTATGAAAATGACTCAGTTCAAAAGATTCTTAATACTGTGCTCTTTCTTGAATGATCCATCATAATCTTTTAAACTGAGTGATTTTCATAAATTCAAATATTATTTTCTCTTGTGGATTATGTAAACATCTTTTATGTGAAATATCTGATTCAGGTCAGTAATAAATAAACAATAACATGCATTTTGTGTGATCCCTCTTATTTTGGTAAAATATTTAACATTTATCAAATTCTGAAAGGCGGGGGGGGGGGGGGTAAGCTTTTGACCTCAACTGTACGTCTAGAAAGCAAAACATGGAGCTTTAATCATAACTGTGTGTGAAAACGATTACAAGTGCTCACTGTTTCACAACTACTTTTATTCAACCAGCAAGTTTTTTTTTTTTTTTGACTGGAAATGACAGGCTCCTCCCAAAAGATAATAAGATGATGTACAAGAGGCATCATTGTGGGAAAAAAAAAAATTCTCAGCTTTTATTTACATTTGAACAAAAAGTGGCATGTAAGGGTGGCATACCATTTGCAAACTGTCACAGTCTATGGGAAAATACAAAGTTCTGTACCATTCCAAATAGTCCAAGCTGTTCTAAAGCATCCTAATTACCCTGATTCATTGGGAACAGCTGTTTTAATCAACTCAACAGGTGAAAAACAGAAGCTCTCTGCTGTTGGTCTGAGGATCCGCATTGTGGCTGCTCACAAGTCAGGAAAGGGCTATATGACCATATATAAATGTTTTGAAGTTCCAGTGGCTACAGTGCAAAGTATTATTAAAAAATACAAGACGTTCCGCACTGTGAAAAATCTCAGAAGATGTGGTCGGAAGCCAAAAGTGACACCTGTGCTGGCCAGGAGGATAGTGAGAGAGGTAAAAGAATCCAAGGATCACCAGCAAGGCCATCCTGATGAATCTGGGCTCTGCTGGTGGCAACATCTCAAGGCAGACAGTCCAATGGACACTGCACACTGCTGGGTTCCATGGACGCAGACCAAGGAGGACACCACTTCTGCAGATAAGGCACACAAAAGCCCGCTTGACCATTGCAAATGCTCATCTGGACAAAGAAGAAGACTTTAAAATTTAAACAAAAAATTAATTGTTTGGCCACAATGACGTAGCCTTCATTTGGCGTAAAAAAGGAGAATCCTTCAACCCTAAGAACATCATCCTCACTGTCAAACATGGTGGTGGGAACCTCATGTTTTGGGGGTTATTTTTCAGCCAGTAGACCAGGGAACCTAATCACAGTAAACGGCACCATGAAAAAGGAACAATACATCAAAATTCTCAACAACAACATCAGGTAGTCTGCAGAGAAACTTGGCCTTGGGCACCAGTTGACATTTCAGCACGACAACGACCCAAAACACACAGCAAAAGTGGTGAAGAAATGGTTAGCAGACAAAACCTTAACGTTTTGAAGTGGCCCAGCCAGAGTCCTGACTTAAATCCAATTGAGAATCTGTGGAGGGAGCTAAAGATCAGGGTGATGGCAAGGAGACCCTCCAACCTGGAAGAGTTGGAGCTCATCGCTAAAGATGAATGGGCAAAAATACCAGTGGAGACATGCAAAAAGCTGGTCAGCAATGTAGTGAATTTTACAGGAGACTCATCTCATTTTAACTTGGCCCACCTAGGGACGCCAATTATGAAGTGAGTTCTGCTTTCGCCCACTAGAAAAGCGAAATAGTGTAGTGATGGGTACTCGCGTCACAGATGACGTAATGATTCTTGGATCACATGTCACTTAAAGTGTGGTAATGAGTACATCACATAAGAAAGATTGGTGGGATATCTAACTTGTAGAACCTCTCACTGTATTATCAACACAAGGAAGACACAAGTGTAATAAAATATATTTTATTAACAAAAGATAGACAAGAGTAATCAACAACTACTAAATGAATACAATAAATGCAAAGGGAATAAAGTGCATAAGATGCATAAAATGTGATTTAGTTGGGTGTTGCTGTGTCAGAGCTATGTTATCTTATGGAAAGATAAACTGTTGCTACTCTGAGACAAATAAGGTGAAGAACCTTACTATGCATTAAACAAATAAATGAGCTATTATTTGTTATCAACTGCAGTCAGCTATATAATATCTAATGTAAATTAGAAAGATCATATACTGATAATACACAACAATGCCAAGGTCTCTGGAAGAGGTTTGGAAGTGATATTTACGTTCTCTGTGGTTGAGTGAGCAGTCCGGTGGCGGTGAATTCTTCCACTGGTTGTGCTGGGAGCAGTCAGTGGGAAAAGGAGCAGGAATCCGTTTCGACAGCCTTGAACGTGAAGCGCTGTAGGATGCTGATCTCCTGGAGCACCAAAGGGTCCTAAGATCTGGAACACGCAGATGTGGCCCTGGTGTAGGTGCTGAAGGCCCTTAGCTTGGAACACGGAAGCGAAGGTACCTAAAGTAAAGGTTTACTCGCTGGAGCTTAACCTTGTTACAAATGTCTGTTGGTCTTCTGCCTCTCTGGGCTAGAGACTCAGAACTTGGTCAATCCGCTTTGTCTCTCTCGGATGGAGACTTAGGACGTGCTGCATCTGTTGTTGCCTCGCTGGACGAAGACTCTGAACGTGGAAAATATCTCTTTCCTTACAGACAGAACGTGGTCGTATCTGCTGCTGCCTCAAAGCTGGAGACTCGAAGCGTGGAGCGTCTGTTTCTGCCTCTCTGGACAGTAGGCTCAGAAAGTTGTAGTATCTGCTATTGTCTCACCCTTGCAGGTCAGACTCAGTACTTTGTTGCTCTGTTAGTGTCTTACCCTGCTGGGCTACAGACTCAGAACTTTGTTATCTGTTGCTGCCTTCCCTGTAACGGGCCGCAGACTCAGAATGGAGGTGTAGCTGTTATTGTCTCACCCTTGCAGGTCAGACTCAGTACTGGTGTAACTGTTATGTCTTTCCCCGACGGGACTCAGACTCAGTACAAGGAGTGTCTTTTGGAGAGGTACCTTTATAACTTTCCGATGAGGAGGAGATTGCAGTTTGGCGCTTCTCCACTTCCATGCTGTGATTGGCTGGTTCCATCAGAGCGGGGGGACATGGGGTAGCCCACCCTTCTTTCCTCTTGTGGAAGTCATTTGCATAGTCCAAACACAAAGTTATAAAAGTGTCAATAATGTTTTACTGGTGCATTTCTCACTTTCCAAAACACAATCAGAAAACATTTGGTCATGTAATGAACACATTAAGTCCACACATGATGGGAAAAGATTGAACTGTCATACATGCATTCATTTGTCCATTAACAGCTGAGTTTGTGTAAGATGTTGCACTACACATCGCTGTCAGTGAGAATACTTATTTCTCTGAATAAGTATAAGATGTGTGTGTTATGGTTCGCATGTTTTCAAGGTTTGAAAACATAGTTATGAATGGATTTGGATGGATCTTTGTGATCTCTCTTTGTTTCACCCACTGCTGCTGCGTCTGGAGATCCTAAGGAATTTTTATGACCGTCACAGGACCAAACCTTAGAAAACAGTCTCAAGGTGGGTGAAGGGCAGAAACTGCATCTTGACCAATAGGAAGTTCTGTCCTTCCCGGGTTTTTGTCCCAAAGGTCTCTTCTTGCCCTCTAAGAGGTGTCTGGCAGTTGTCCTGGCATCCTTATCTGATGGCGTTGGACAGTTTGCTTATGTTAGTCCACCAAGATCCAATCAAAATGTAGCAAACCTTTGTCCACTATTGTGGCCAGGGAGGGGCCCTTGCCATAAACTGGGCCCTGGAATGCGTGGTCCTCTACAGCAATTATAGGAAGCGTTTGATTGCTGTAATAGCAAATAGCAAATATCACAATTTTCATTTTTGGGTGAACTAACCCTTTAACAGATATAGCTTTTAGGCTGATTATTCTCAAAGGCCCACTCATGATAATATAATTTATGTTTGTTGTTAAAGGAAATACTCAGTGTGGTAATCAAAGATAATTAAAGACATACGGAACACATGAAGGGGGTGTGATTTATCTGCTGTAAGCATCATTTGTACTCTCTGTCTTTATTGTTTTAGCACCCAATTCCCTAAAGAAATTATGCAAATCAGATAACGGCACAACAAAAATGAAGTCTGATCGCACACATATAAGCGGCCACATAAAGTAAACACTGTTTAGGTTTGAATATGCCCTGAATATGATGAAATGCTGGCTTATGTTATGATGCATCTGAACATGAATGAATAATTAAAAATGACTGGCTATGCCATCATGTGACATATCAAGACAAGGGCTGTCATGAAGGACTTGTCATTTACAGCAAACCTGTCTACAAGTAATTAGATAACAACTCCTCATTTAATCTCATAGGAAACATGTTGAAATGGAACCATGGTGGCAGTACATGGAGACTGCACATAAATTATGTAAATTGGGTTAAATTGGGTTTGTCAATTAAACTTAAACTAATTCTCATTCTGTTGTCATCAGATCATCATGTATGCGTTTCTGCACCTCAAGTTATAATGACACATACTAGCAACACAAGGTCATAAGTTCAACACATCAACTTTAATATGAACATGTTGAATGTGCTGTACGTCTGCATTAAAAGAATAGTGTGCTGTGCTAGCTGAGCATCTGGTATCAGTCTTAATGTGATGTTTGGGAAGCAGAACAATTTATATTGTCAGTGTAAAGTGATGAAATCAGACCACTAGTGGCCTCATCTTTCTGGCAGCCTGAACCCACTGTAAAGCTGACAGTCTGATGGGTGCATAACCATACTGACCCTCTCCACCTGATACACTGACAAGCCAGCTGAAGCTGTCAGAGTCTCTCACCCCACTCTGACTCTGAAAGTAGTGATTTTCACATAAGGAAACAAATAAGTGTGCTTTGAAGGGAAAGGAAATGATGGGCAGTCAAATCCCACCATGGTCATCCATGTTCAAACTCCAAGCCTCTGTCTCAAAGTTTAGTGCACTGCCTATACAAAAAAACAGCAATTTGAGCCATTAAAGACATGCTTTTAATGCAAAGCCACCTTATTTTCACCAAATGCTTAGACAGCATTGCATGTATAATTAGTGGAGCATGCAATCCCATAATGATTTGCAAAGCTCAGTAGAGAAAATTGTGGACAGAAAAATACTAGAAATATTAGGGCTGGGTGATAAAACGATAACATTATATTGCAATATAATTTTCCTCGATAAAAGGATAAATGTTCGATATAATATTTATGCACCAAAAGCGAAACGAAACAGCACTACTCATCTGAACCGTGCCACTCCGACCATTTATATATACAATGCCTTTGCAAAAGTATTCATACCCTTTCATTTTTTCCCATTTTGTTAAATAAACATGTGAAGTGAGTATTCATACATATTTTCTGGGACACTTGAAATTTAGCTCAGGAAAATTCATATCGCTTGTAGATGTTACTACACTTCATTACAAATTCAACTGAATGAGTATAATTTGGAAAGGCACACACTAAATAAAAGGTCTAACAGGTGAAAATGCATATCAGAGCAAAAACCAAGCCCTGAGGTTAAAAGAACTGTCTGTAGATCTCAGAGACAGGATTGCGTCAAGTTACAGAAATGGGGAAGAGTTCAGAATTTTTTTTTTTGCTGCATTGAAGGTTTACAGAAGCATGTAGTCTCCATAACCCTTAATGGAAGAAGTTTGAAACAACTACAAGTCTTCCTAGAGCTGGACTCCTGGTCAAACTGAGCAATTGATGGAGAAGGACCTTGGTTAGACTGGTGACCAACAAGCTGATGGTCACTCTAGTTAGGCTCCATGATCATATATGCAGATGAAAGTAACATCACTGCAAGTTAAGGGTATGAATACTTATGCAATGTACTTATTTCAGTTTTTTATTTTTATTACATTTGCAAAGTTGCAAAGCAATTAAAAAAACATGGAGTGTTTGTCATATTCTGACCATAAAGAGTAGTTTACAACCACAATAAAAGGTCTGGTTTTTACAACTTTCACTTAGTAGTAAAAATCTGCCTTTAAATGTGAAAGATTTGAAATTTATTGTGATAATTATCTTTATTGACTGATGTTAAATATTTTATTGTGATCATTTTTCAGCCCTCATAATAAATAATAATTATAAATAATACTCAAAGGTACCAATAAAATAGTTTTATATAAAATAGTATTAGTCAGTTAATTTAACCTATAATTGTGTCTGCTATGTATTTTATGCTTACTAGAGTATCACAGTTTTGTACAGTACCGTTCAAAAGTTTTTGTTTTTTCTTTTGGCAAGTGCAGATTGCAAAAGTATATCTTTATAGATTTAGAAATGTTGTTCATTAAGTATTCTTTTCCAACTCAACTGTTTCAAATGAGATTTGATCTATAACAGAGAATGCATGAAAAATGTTGAAAAAACAATAAATGAAGTAACTGAAATGACTGACAATGGGGGTTTAAAAAGTGGCAATTATTGATTACAAAGAAAACATAAAAAATAATGACTTTTGTTTTAATGAAGTTGACTGAATCCAATTTTTTGAAATAGAAAGTTTTTTTCCTCTGAGACGTTGTTATCCAGACACTGGTTTTATTTGTCTGTGTTCCTGGTTATTGTTTTGAGCACGTCTGTGTTGTCAATAAGAGTGTCATTTCACCATGTGAGCAAGCAATCTATTTCCTACTGACTCTTTCCCCATTTAGAGATGGTCTATGTGATGGTTCCTCTATTATCTGAACAAAAATATATATGTGCATTCGAGCTTGTAGCAATCAATATACTTCAATGTGAACAGCATAACATCTTGACAGTTATTTCTTTCAGTATTTTTCTTTTTCTTAAATATAAGCAAACAGTTTTCATTACATTATGATGTGCTATATCTATATAATTATATACACCATCCCAAACACTCAAGCATGCAACACAAGCCAAATTGACCTTGATATGGCACTAGCACTGAACCTTGACGGTTTGATGAATAATGATGATTGCGACTAACAAACCTCCAGTTTCAAGTAGCATGCTGATCTATTTATGATGAGCAGAGTTTCTCTCTCTCTTTCTTTACACCATCTTTCACTTCTGCCTTTCTCTCACTTTCTGACCCGTGCGAGGCTTAAGTAACTCGTTAGAGCGTTCATTTGGGGCTCTCACTGTTCCTGTAATTGAGAACATCATTATTGATTCTCCGTCTGGCGTCTGAATCTATTGCTGAAGCAAGGCAAGTCAAACCTTTCCAATATACTTCTCCCTATATTGCATAGTGTGGGAATGAAGCAACACAGGATCTTCTGATCATTGCCTCAGCATCTTTGCTGCCCTTTTAAAATTAATTTTATAATCCCTTAAGCCTTGTACTGTAAGATTTTTCTCTTAATTACTGGCTTGATTTTCCTTTAAATTAGATGTTACAAGAGTAGTCTAAACTAAAACTCATAGAAAAAAAATGAATGTGGAAAAAGTTCTTAATATGGTGGATAGGAATGCGAGTCTCACCATTCAGTTAAAAGACCCAATCACTATTTTGATAGAGGCCTGTTTATTTTAGGTGCATTCACTGGACCAACCTGAAAAATACATGAGCAAAATTTCTGATACCACTGCTTCACTCTATTTTTTGCTGATTTTATGTGTTTTTGAAACATAACCTCGACATTGTAAGAAGTAATAGGGATTAATTACATAATAATTTATAATTTAGCTCAAAGGGAATCGAATATGATTCAATAGGGAATTTGAACAGAATCGCTGTTTTACGGCTGTTCCAGAGTCGACCCGCGATTCTTTCACAAGCCTTGTAACAGAAACTCTGCAATGGATATTACTATCCAGAATATAGTGAAAACACTATATATTAGCACAGTAGCAAAATTAGCAGTTTAAGGCAATAACTTGTAAGCACAAAACACAAGATATTTATCTTTTCTAATAAAAATATGATTTTAATGGATAAACCTAACACATACAAACTAAACTAACATAAACACACGCATTCACACAGGTTGCAGAAAGAGAAAGTGAGGAAAGAATGAGTTTAAAGGAATGAAAATATGAAGTCCCAAGTTATAGCAATATGTGCAATTGCTTAGACCTGAACAACCATCAATCACTTAATTAACCCTCGTATTGAGTCTCTCAAAGAGGTTATTAAACTTTATCAAATGCACCAGTTCAGTTAGAACCTGGAAGTTACTTGCGTTGCCTTTGTCTGTGAAGGGAATTCCTTTCGTCGCTCGTTCCAGAAAGGGTTTTCCCGAGGTTGCTGATTGGTTGGTGGTCGGTCAATGTGATGTCTTCTTGGGCGTTGGCTGGATATGAGAGTTGTGCGTGCGCTGTTAAAGTTCAGGTCCGCGAAGACGTTTAAGCCGGTCGCGGCTTGCACAAACTTAACTAGACACGAAACTCTCAACGGAAAGAAATAAAAAGAATTAAAGTAAAAGACAGCAGTGGAATGATCTCCTCATGTTTCCTTTAGAGGAGCGTCTGGCACGCAGGCCAGGCAGCGTCAAGACGCGGCGTGAGAGACATAAGAGAGTGTGAAGAGATAAGAGAGTAAAGGAGCAAAAGAGAGTGATTTTAGGGTGTCCTGGGGTTTTAAACTCAGCTTTTGGACACATCCCAAAATGGTGTCTTGACCAATTAGAACAATGTTCGAAGTCCGGTGGACTGTTGGTTCCTCCTACCAACCATAAATCACAATGTTATCTTATCAGTCCCTTGGGTCCCAACTTTCCAGCTCTTGGCAAAGTTAACTTTGGACATGATTTCGATAACAAGACTATAATACATTTTGCAAAGAATTGACTTATAGAAACATTTCAAGAATCTTATTTCAAACTCATGCATATCAAACACCAGTATAAACCATCAAACTATTCAATAGTTATCAAAAAGGGACATACACAATAAGTGATTAAAACATAATAGGCAAATGTATGGGTTACATATATGAATAGGAAATTATGCAGAGAAATGATGAGTTGCTCATGAGTCCTTTTAGCATAATTTTGGGTGCATATGTATATATACATATATCAATGGCAGTTTTCTGTGCCATACTGTGTTCGGTGAGGAACAAAGAGGTCGAGAGGCCATAGAAGGAATTTCAGGACCTGTCCTCTGTGTGGGGGAAAACCAACCATATCGCTAATGACTTTACTCATGTGATGTTCAAGATGTGCATCTCTTTGACAATTAATCTTGGTTACTTGCTCCAAATTTGACAATCTCCTTCCTTGGAGGATTTGATTATGAAGAAGTGTCTTTTGTATTAATGTTGCAAGTTCTTAGTTAGTTAAGTTTCAGGCTGGCGGTCTGGCGCCAGGCTATCAAACGTCAGATTTATGACGGGGCCTCTTGTGGAATTTGTGGAGTTTGAGGTTGAAGAAGTAGTTTTACTTCCAATCGAATCTCCCAAATTGTTTGATTCGCGCTGATATCCTACAACATTGACATTTTGGTCTCTCCCCATTTAAGTACCTTGAGTTACATGACTACTTTTTGATCTTTTATTTACTTTTTTTGTTGAGTGCCAGTACAAATATATATTTAAAAAAAAATTAAAACAAGACATACACTTGACTCTGCATTAGATTTTAGAACTTGTTTTATTTGATTGTGTCTTAAATATGAATGCACTTTCTCTTTCTGCACTGGCATTTGTTTTTCACTTGTTTTTTTATGTTTAATGTTGTTAGGGCAATAAGAAAAATGCACTCAAATTAAAGATGCATTTCTGAAAACAAGTCTTAATATCTTATATGTTGTTGCTTTTTAAGTAAATGTGTCTTGTTTCAAGGTGGATGGATGGATGGATGGATGAATGGATGGAGGGATGGACGAATGAATGGATGGATGGACAGATGGACAAATGGATGGATGGATGATGAATAGATAGATAGATGATAGATAATGGATGGATGGACGAATAGATGGACGATGGATTGACGGATGGATGATGGATGAATGAACTGATAGACGGACGGACGGACGGACGGACGGACGGACGGACGGACGGACGGATGGATGGATGGATGGATGGATGGATGGATGGATGGATGGACGAATGGATGGACAGATGGATGGACGGATGGATGATGGATAGACTGATAGACGGACGAATGGATGGCTGGCTGGATGGATGGATGGATGGATGAATGGATGGATGAATGGACTGATAGATGGACGAATGGATGGATGGACAGATGGATTGATGGATAGATTAATGAATAGATTAATGGATGGATGAATGGACTGATAGATGGATGGATGGATGGATGTAGGGATGGATGGATGGATAAATGGATGGATGGATGGATGGATGGATGAATGGATGGATGGATGAATGGATAGATAAATAGATGGATGGATTGATGGCTAGATGGATGGATGGATGAATGAATGATAGAATGGATGGATGGATGGATGGATGGATGGATGGATGGATGGATGGATGGATGGATGGATGGATGGATGGATGGATGGATGGATAATGGATGGACGGATGGATGATGGTGTAGTGGACCGTGCATTCCAGGGCCCAGTTTATGGTGAGGGCTTCTCCCTGACCACAATAGTGGACAAAGGTTTGCTACATTTTGGTTGGATCTTGGTGGACTAACATAAGCAAACTGTCCAACGCCATCAGATAAGGATGCCAGGACAACTGCCAGACACATCTTAAAGGGCATGAAGAAGACCTTTGGTACAAAGCCCGGGAAGGACAGAACTTCCTATTGGTCAAAATGCAGTTTCTGCCCTCCACCCACCTTGAGACTGTTTCCTAAGGTTTTGGTCCTGTGATGGTCATAAAAATTCCTTAGGATCTCCAGACACAGCAGCAGTGGGTGAAACAAAGAGAGATCATGGAGACCACCCCATGTCAACCACGTTCTGCCTGTGAGGAAAGAGATACTTTCCACGTTCAGAGTCTTCGTCCAGCGAGGCAACAACAAATGCAGCACGTCCTGAGTCTCCATCCGAGAGAGACAAAGTGGATTGACCAAGTTCTGAGTCTCTAGCGCAGACAGGCAGAAGACAAACAGACATTTGCAAGGTTAAGCTCCAGCGAGCAAACCTTCACTTCAGGTACCTTTGCTTGTGCTTTCCAAGCTAAGGGCCTTCAGCACCTACACCAGGGTCACATCTGCGTGTTCCAGATCTTAGAACCCTTTGGTGCTACAGGAGATCAGCATCCTACAGTGCTTCATGTCAAGGCTGTTGATTCCTGCCCCTGTTCCCACTGACTGCTCCCAGCACAATTCACCGCCACCGGACTGCTCACTCAACCACAGAGAACTTAAATATCACCTCCAAACCTCTTCCAGAGACCTTCGCATTGTTGTGTATTATCAGTATATGATCTTTCAAATTTACATTAGATATTATATTGCTGATTGCAGTTGATAACAAATAATAGCTCATTTATTTGTTTGATGCATAATAAGGTTCTTCACCTTATTTGTTTCAGAGTAGCAACAGTTTATCTTTCCATAAGATAACATAGCAACACCCAACTGAATCATTTGCATTTTATGCATCTTATACACTTTATTCCTTTTTGCATTTATGGTATTCATTTAGTAGTTGTTGATTTATTCTTTAAAATTTATTTTATTACACATGTGTCTTCCTTGTGTTGATAATACAGTGAGAGGTTCTACAAGTTAGATCCCACCAATCTTTCTTGTGTGATGTACTCATAACCACACATTAAGTGACACGTGATCCAAGAATCATAACGTCATCTGTGACGAGAGTACCCATCACTACACTATTTCGCCTCCCTAGTGGGCAAAAGCTAAATTCACTACAATGGATGAATGGACTGATAGATGGACGAATGGATGGCTGGATGGATGGATGGACGGATGGATAGATGGATGAATGGATGACTGGATAAACAGAGAGATGGACAGATGGCTGGCTGGCTGGCTGGCTGGCTGGCTGGCTGGCTGGCTGGCTGGCTGGCTGGCTGGCTGGATGGATGGATGGATGGATGGATGGATGGATGGATGGATGGATGGACAAATAAATGAATGGATGGATGAATGGACAAACGGATGGATGAAACATAACTAAATAAGTGATTTTTCTTCAACCACACTCATTGTATCAACCTGACCATTTTTTAAAAGAACTTTTTTCCACATGAACCGATAAAGTTGTGTAAAACCAGCCATATTAGTCATACTAGAGCTTGCCAGACGAAGAAAGTGCTTGCCAGTTTAGAGTGTAGTTTGCAATAGATGGTTAGTGAGCAGTCTGTGGGTGTGCCGTCTGAGGCCCAGACTACACTAACTCTGACTGAATTGTATTTTGGTAACATTGACATGACTGATGTCGAGACAGGCCATTGGCTGCGCTCCCTCGTCCTAATCAATCACACAGCCACACTAAAAGTGACGTCACGTTTCACGGTTCAGGGTGACAGGAACTGATGAAAGTCACAATTTTCAGTGACACGGGCAGATTTACAGGCTGTGGGTTTAAAACTCTGCTTTTGAGTGCAAGCAAATGCCATAACCTTCCCCTTATGGCATTGTTAAGGGCTATAGCCGCCCGTTATGTCATTTTGTTTATGGGTCTAAACATTTCCTTAATGGTGCGCTTGGCAAATGTGAAGGCCATCAGTCTTCTCATAGCCATCCTCATTTTGACAGAGTGCTTTTTGTGAGTGGAACAGCCTGGTTGAGTGTGCATTAACAGCATCACATCACATCACTGGTAAACATCCAGATGAAATGAGATGCAAGGCAAGGCTGTGCATGTTTATTGCTACAGAAAGACGTTTAGTCTCGATGACATTGAGATGCTTTTGTTATCAAAGTGATCTTTATTCTTGAAGTGGCACAACAAAAATAAACTAAATCTAGAATGGCTTGACTTTTACTGTGACATGGGACTTGGCAATTAAGCGCTATTCCACTAAGCAATCATTTCATTTAGTCTCTGTCTTTGGAAAGACCAATTGATCTTGCAGGCTTGAGGAATGATTGCTGGATTCATTTGTGAGTGGCTATAAATTGACGCTCAAGACTTTTTCAATCCAGCTACCTTTGCGGATCACTGAAAAGAGCTCCTTTTATGCAAATGCAAATGGTCTCAGGAATAAGAAGGCCCATTTGTTCCTCACTCATGAAGGTACACTTAAATATTGAATTTCAAAGAAATAATAATGATGATGAATCACTGTGTTCATTCATCCAGCCATTCTTGCTAAAAGCATCTTCACTGTCATCTCTGCTCCCCCACAGTCAAAATCCATATCCTAGTTCTTGCCATTCTTTGTAAAAAGAAGGAAAAAAAAGAAATACAAAATACTGGATTTAGTTGATAAAGTGGTTTAGTAGATAAACTCTAATGTGGAAAAAGCAAGTAGACAAGTATAAATAATGTAATGAAACAAGTAGAGATGTATGTCACAGGAGGAAACACATGACAATGACAGTTATTTTACACATTTTCTCTGCTGACTGTGATGGAAAAGCTATGTAAACAGATAGATAATGGATTTACTTAAAGTACAATGTGTAAAACAGGGCTGAAATTACTCTTATTGTTAGCTGAACGTCAAGTATTTATTACAAACTATGCAAATGGTGGGCATTTGAATATGAATGAGATTTATGTAAGCAGATTTCTGCAAGTCTGCTACGAATAAGGAATGCATAAAGAGTATAAACAAGCCAAATACTGTATCTGTGTATAGACATGTATTTGTAAAGTTCAGAATGACTTGATTTGATTTTACTAAGCACTTTCTTAGACTAATATTTAGATATGACTAAATGTGTGAGACTACAGACGGATGTCTGTGCCCCAAAGTCTTTTTTTTAAGCTAAATTAAGAAAGATATATCAGCCTCACTCAAACAGATGACGTTAATAATCACATAATCCTTTTAATGCCTTTAAGACATCTTCATAAAAATCTTTTTTTTTTTTTTTTTTCAGGTAGCATGGATTGATATGAAATAATAAAACTAGGTTTGACAGCTAAAATATAGACAGGATTATTTAACTTATAACCAAAAGGAAAAGACAGTAGCATAACCATGCAAGCAGCAAATCCCTGATTATACTTCTTCCCTTTGCAAGCTAACATCAAAGATTATGCTTCTCTCTAAAAAGCCATGAACTCTGCACAACCTCACAATGGTTGAAATTTTCTCTAAGAAATTATTTATATATGAAGGTCATATGAAACCATACAGGTACGCTAACGTTGACAGAAACTGAAAGCAGTCCGGTAGGATATCTCTCTCATCGCTAAACGATAACAGGGGAATTCAATCAATGTTTGACCTTTAGGCGTTTGATGAAACAAACATTAATTGCTTTTTAAAGGAAGATTAAATTGTTTTCTTCCAACGAACTCTCATTGTGATTTCCTGTTGGCCCTGGACACTTCAAGGGAGAAAAACTGTTAAGTAATGACTATTGCTCAGATTAGTTGTGGTTAATCGCTGGGAACATGACCTCTGTACTGGTAATCTCTCTCTCTTGCTCACTTATTTTCTCCTGATGTAGCTCTCTATTACACTATGTGAACAATTACAAGGAGTTTGGAAAAAATATCCAACAAGATTGTCTCTGATTTCACTGCTAAAAAAAAGAAAAGCACAGGTTGTTTTTTTCTATGCTGATGTGCTTATGTCGCCAAAGGCTTTTTAACTAAAACCCAGGTAAAGTGTATAGTTTTTTTTATGTAAAAATACTTTCTCCTATTTCATTTTACTTGCAGACACAATAAGTAAACCATCTGTAGGTTTTAACTATTGTAAAGTCCCACAAAAAGCAGGGTGGGACTATCTTTATTCTGACCAATGGGAAGAAGGATAATTTTCGATTCCATTTGGTTTTTATTATTTATTATTTGGTATTTATTATTATTTGTACTGTTCTCTGAGGTCCACTTATAATGCTATCATTTTTTTAACAAAAAAAAAAACATAATTTAGAAGAAATAGGTTATTTTCTGTGCTGTATAGACCACCCTCATCGGACCACCCTCTGTTTGAATAGGTGTGGCGGATTTTAAACTTGGAAGTAAATGCCCACTGCTATTATTGGATAATAGTTATGTATGTTTGACAGCCTACATCCTTTATAGATGGACATTGCTGTGATTTAGGTTAAAAACACAATAATACTATAATAACAGACATCTATCTATCTATCTATCTATCTATCTATCTATCTATCTATCTATCTATCTATCACATTTTAGTTTAGTTGGCATCTTAATTTAAAAAAGTAACCCCAGGTTAATGAACTACTCTGCATATCAAAAAAGTACTTAATCGTAGTCGTCAAGGACAATCCAAAGTCTTCTTTTTAATCCCTTTATCCCTTTTTTTGCATTTGTCAGTAAAATCTCAACATTGTTGCCATCATTTTATACAGTAAATAACTGATAACTTAAAGAAAGTATGACAAATTCTCGAGCACAAGTCTTCTAATATCAAATTAAATTATAAAATTGAAACTGAAGGCACAATTATATATTGCCATGTATTAATTTAGCCTTGGATGGCACAATGCACTTAACACCTACATCTCAACCTATCATTAGTTTGATACTAAGTTTAAGATCTTTGATTAAAATTGACTAGGTGCCCAGTTCATAAAATGACCTATAGAGGAAAAAAATGCACCACTGCTATAATTTCAAAAGAAAATTAAACCAACTTTTGAGAACTGAGTTTTAGAACAGTTTCTTGCCTTTATCCGTCTCACTTGAAGGTTTCCCCTGTTTCACTGCAAAGTAAATCAGTGGGGGAGAAAGACTGCATCTGAAATGAACCTCTTCCTCAAGCAGCAGCAAGTCAGACATGAGAACTCGGTGTGTGTGGCTTTTGGTGTTGCAGCCCCTGCTGAATAACACAGAAAGCTGAGAAGAGAAAAAGATTGGTGCTTTAATGTAACGTCTTGAGCAGTGCCTCACTGACCCATCCCATCATGCACTTACACTAAGTCGCTCTCCTGAGATTCCTCCAGCCTCCCTCTGCCTCCCGAAGGGCCTCCTGCCCTTGAATATAAATTGATGACGGATATATTTAAAGCAGTTACATTATTAACGCCTCACATTTCACACTTCCATCCCTTTTTTTTTTTTTTTTTTTTTGACTCTATAGATGGTTAACGTGAGTCAGAGGAATGCCGCGTCCTCCGTGCCTCCGCATTTCAAAGGCACCTTTTCTCATAAAACCAGCTGATCTACCGCCAAAGCTCCTGACTTCAAAGGCAGTGAGCGGCCCTAGCCTTCGGATTGGCCCGGATCCTCTGCTCCTGTGCAACGATAAGAGGCCAGAGGCACAAAGGTGAGACGCAGCAGAAAGACTCAAAGATAAGGGTTTTGCAGGATAACCGGATGAGGTAGAGAGAAACAAAGAATTCAGCAAATGACTGATCCCCGTGACAGCACATGAAACATCTGTACATGAAGCAATCTGTTCCACTTCCACCCAGGAGCTGCTGACACTGGATAATCCTTACGCAAACATAAGGTGTGTGTTCTTCTCACACACGCAAACATGGCTCACATACCTTGGAATGAAGCTTCAAAAAGTAATTTTTTCCCGCTCCTCTTTAAAATCTATGCCATATTCGTGACTCATTCAGCAACACTCACCTCTAGATATCAAATCTTTTGGAACCAATTTCCTCCTCAGAATAAATAAATAAATAAATAAATAACAGGTAATTGCACAACGTTATTCCTTATAATGCGATTTTCTGTCTTCATTTCTCAACTTATTTATTTTACTGAGAGGTGGAATATTGCTTCCATAGAATATTTATAAACAGTTCTTTCAAGAGCATTAAATAAAATATTGTAAAGATTTCTTTAAATGTGGTCAGGAATCCTTTGTGCACGACGTCCATATTCAACGTACATTCTGGGTGAAATACTGTTTCTATAGAAAATAAATAGTCTTTTCAAGAGCATTAAATCGAGTATTTTAAAGATTTCTTTAAATGTAGTCAGGAAACATTGTGTACGACGTCTATATGAGGTGAAATACTGCTTCCATAGAATATTAACAGTCTTTTCAAGAGCATTAAATCGAATAGTCAGGAAACCTTTCTGTACAACGTCCATATGCGGTTTCATCAGATCATCTTGTTAAAGTTCGGCACGGTGTTTTCTTCCGGTATAACGGCAAACTGTCTCTTTTCAATGAACCGCAATCCATTTTGCAATTATATCCGGTAGAACAACGAAAATGACAAAGATACAGATACAACAGCATTTTTAATCTTATTAATGTAATTATAATTCAAATGTTTAAATATTTTACAAATAATTTGCTGTTGTTGAACATAATGTGGTCTAATTGGAAGGAATTGACTGTAAGGTACACTTTGTTTGGGCAACATAATCAACAAACAATGAATATAACAAAGATAAACATTCAGTTGTAAAAAGAGTTTTGTTGTATGAATAATTAATAATATATTTTAAATTAAAATAGTCAAACATTTTTAAAAATGTTATTGATATTATTGTAAATATGTGGTCCATTTTTGAACTGACTGTATGGAAAACTGTTTAGTGACATATTTGCTGATACATTGGAGCAATTTTTTGTCCTAGCAGACTAAAATATTCTTGCAAAACATAGAAACCTATCTATAGGTTTCACAAATCAGAAAATTTGTAGACCTTTGTTTATGTTACATAAATCAGAAGATTAAAAACTGTAAGAAATTCCTTTAACATATATCAACAACAAAAACGATACAAATACCCTAGCCACCCTCTGTAATCATCCGTTTTATGTTTCATTCTTTTTGCACTAGCTTGAAACCATCCTCTTTGATGCATGCAGGATCATTTGTTTGTTCTCTGACAAATAAGGTGTAATCGATGTGGTGATTAAGATCTCATTTGGTGCAAGAATAACAGGTCGAGACTGAGCAGAGCGATAGATTAGTCCAAATCTGTTTCATCAAAGCCCGTTCCTGCTCAGATTGCTTCTCATTCCTCAGTCTCTGACCAGGCTGTGCCACTGTTTGATCAGTCATGCCAACACCCAGCACTCCTTCTAGCTAAAAAAAGCACATCCATAGACACAGATCTGCTGTCATACATTTCCAGCTATCTTCACGACTATCTTCAAACATATCAGCTGTGTGACAACTAACCCCATTTTCGGTAAAATAGTGCAGAAGTATGTGAACTAGGACAGACGTCTTGTACTTTTAAGAAATGTTTGCTTCCTAATGGGTTCTTAATAGCTTCGTAATGTCTGCATACTCACAGTGACGCGTGAAAACATCATGCAGTCCTCACACACACCTTGTGATTCTCACTTCCTGTGATCTGTGAAAGGTTAATTGCCACTGTTAATTCCACCTAATGACTGTCTGAATGTTGTGAAGGTCACAGGGCGCTGCAGGAAAGATTTGGTCAGGGGGAATGATGAAAATTCCTATTCTTCAGCCAGGACGGCACCTAAAAGCTAGGCTCAGCACTGTTTAAGATGCAAGGAGAGCAGTATTAGATCTAATATTGATATAGACATTTATTCAATATTAAAACATAAAGCATAACCTGCAAGAACACAAGTCAGCTCTCCCGCTACAGGACGGGGACATCAACATTTTATGATATTGGCCTCTTCCTTTATTAATATGTTAGTGGATATGACTAAAATGAATGGCTCTTTCGCTTCCACTTTCTCTCTCTGAGGACATACTGTTTGTTGTTGTTTGTCAATGGTCACAGATATGAAGCTAGAGTCGTTTATTTGCATCCGCAGCACTAACCGGGACTTGAACATCTGATCCCTGGTTAGTAGATGGTGATCCTCCAGTGCTGACTCTTCATCCATGAATTATAGAGCAACTCCGAGCAAGAAACTCAACAGGAGAGATAAGCAGGCAGACAGCTGTGAATCTCAGAGTCACACTGATACAGACAGAATCTCAGCCAGAGCGAAACCTCCTCTGCTCAGTGTATAAGAGCCTTCAGAATTATTTGCACATGTGCATAAAAAATTCATACTTCTGTCAACTCTTCCTCTGATGTTGGTTCATACATTATTATACTGTATATATTCCTAGTGGGTTGCTCTCTTAAGATGCACATGCTTAGAACACACCACAAGTGCTGAGTTCACGTTCAGACTACATGCACAATTCCTAACTGTTCACCTACCCTGAGATAAGTATGCATCAGTTATGCAATTGGTAGAATTCTAAAAAAGGCAAAGTCATTAAGTTTTTGTATTTTCTGCTTTTCTGTTTAGTTTATGTTGTTGTTGTTTTTTTGACATTTTTATTATTTTTTGATGTCGTTATCCAACTTTTTCTTCAACATGGAAGTAAGCCAATGGGTGAGACTTGTAGTTCATTAGCCGCTATAGGGAAATAACAAGAAGAATAACAGAGTGCAGTAAACGGTAAAACTGTTTGCACTACAAACCTGTATGTTCAGAATTAAGATAATACATTAAAATAACATGATAAGACACACCAGTTTGGAATATAAATGGCAAAACAAGCTGTTTTGAACAGTTAAAAATAGCTGGGTGTGGATTAAACCGGAAGTTAGACCCATAAAATTTACAAATGGCCGCGAATACTCGTGAGTTCCCTTAGCTGAAATGCTTTAGTTTAGTTATTTCAAGTAACATAAATATGGTTTTAGTTTCAATTAATTATAATGAGGGTATTATAGGTTTTGCTTTCCCCGATGTCAGCCCCGCTGCAATGTGGATCAGTTAGCCAAGCTTAGGCCCGGTTCTGCGGAGATGCAAGAGGCTAGATACACTTAAACAAAAGCAAAAGCACCTTCAATTAAATATCTGGCAAGCTATCCAGTGCATATTTGTGTTCACACTCTGGAAAGCATCAAAGTTTCTATTTACAATGCATTTTTGCAGAATTGAGCAATGTAGCCAATAACAGACATATCTGTTAATTTCTTGAACGCAATGGCCAATCAGAGGCATTTTAAAACACCAGTCCAGTTTTGTCCAGTGCAGTTCTGCACGCATAAAGTGTACATGAGAGATTCCTTTATTATAACACAACCTTATGAGATTGCGAGAACTAAGATGAGTGATGCCTTTTTAGTGATTATAAAGGGAGCATACTTTGTAAACATTCAGAAATTCTATGGAACTTTTGTTTTTTTTTGCCACAGAGTTTTGGTAATGACATCTGCATATTTATGCTGGATTCACCCTCGAAATATTATTGACTGACCTGGAGAAAATAATATATCAGTGATTTAATTCTGGAACCAGGCCTTGCCAAACTTCCAAAGACTGTGAGCGCGATCCAGTTCATGGATCAAAAACGTGTAAACTTTATCGATATCAGGCAATATCAGAAATTAAAAAATTAGTTCACTTCTAGAATAACATTTTTCTGATAATCTACTCACTCCAAGGTCTTCCAAGATGTTCATGTCTTTCTTTCTTCAGTTGAAAAGAAATGAAGGTTTCTGAGGAAAACATTCCAGGATTTTTCTCCATTTAGTGGACTTCAATGGGAACCAGTGGGTTGAAATTGCAGTTTCAATGCAGCTTCAAAAAGTTCTATACGATCCCAGCCGAGCAATCATTTTCTAACCATCTGTCATTTTCTAAAAAAATAAAGAAATTAATAAAAAAATAAAAAAATAATGTGACGATATATTATAAACAATGATGTCTGACAATTTTGAAGTTGGAAAAGAAAATGAGAGTTTTTTCTAGGGCTGTCCCCGAATAGTCGAAGATTCGATGCATCGATATGCGGAGCCTGATTCGACCACCGATCTCACAGTCGAATCTTCGCGGGTGAAACGAGCATCATACCATTTTGCCAATATGGGGGTGCTCAATGTCTAATTGCACACAGAACTACTGGTTTTGTACAGTTATATTAAGTTATATACAGCCTTTGATTATGATAATGCAGTAAAAACAAAATTGAAAAGAAAGAAGCCTTCAATAAATATTGTTAACGTGTTTGTGAATAAATCTAACCACCCCTGTGACAGATTTAATTTTCACTTGCCCTGATCCATGATGAGATGCGGACCATCTTGACGGCAGGGATTAGGCGGCGATCACACCGAACGCGTTTTTGCAATTGGAGGCGCTCTATTTTGAATGGTTTTCTGTTGGCAGTGAGCGTTCTGCGCTCTGTTTATGCGCCCCCCGCGCCTCGCGTTATTGCAGGAGCGCTCTGAGCGCCTGAAGTTGAAAAAGAAAAAATCAACTCTGAGCGGAAAAACGCCCAACGTTATTCGCGTTCTTTTCCATTGTCCAATCGAATGAATGGAGGGGCGGGTCTTCTGTTGTGATGGCGAAAGTTTACCGTTGGTTAAAAAGTCCGGAGACTGCAAGAAATGGAGGAGAAACCTTTGGTGTCTATCGTGGGTAACCAGGAGCTGTATTATTTAGGGTTTCTGCTAATATGACAGTTTACTTAACAGCAAAAAACTAAGATTTTAGAGCGTTCGCGCTATGATCCTTTGATTTGACTGACAGGACAGCTGTTTCGGTCGTTGCTTAGCAAAAAAGGCAGTGCTGTGCGCCTCGCGTTTTTAGAACTAAAAGACGCGTTCTGTGTTTTTATTTAAACCTAAATAAGTTCGTCTGTCAGTTGGCAGGCAGTTTTGGTCACTTTATTAAAAGTTGTTGCTGTGTGCAGTGTGTAAAATAAAATAAAAACTGTTTTACCCTCCTGCTGACTATAGTGTCGTGCCCCTCCCAACCCATTCACACACACACACACACACACACACACATAGGCCTAGATGATTCGACTATCGGTCGACTATAGAAAGATTCGAAAATTCTGATTCGACTATGAAAATTCATAGTCGGGGACAGCCCTAGTTTTTTGAACCAAAGTACACAGACAAAGAACTAATCGTGTGTTACCTTTCAAGCGTGATTACGTAATGTGTGAAGTCATAGACGCACATTGCAGAGCTGCATAACAAGCATTTGTGGTTAAAAAGTATACACATTTTTATTTTCTGGGGGAAAATGACCTTCATAAAACCCTTATTCCTTGGCTGGGATCGTGTAGAACACTTTGAAGCTGCATTAAAACTGCAATATGGACCTTCAACCCATTGGCCACCATTGAAGTGCACTATATGAAGAAAAATTCCTCAAAAACCTTCATATCTTTTCATCTGAAAAAAAAAAAAAAGACATGAACATCTTGTATGACATGGGGTTGAGTAAATTATCAAGAAATGTTTATTCTGGAAATCAACTAATTTTTTAATGGTATGCGATTCATGACTTAATATAGTCCCACAACTGACCATTCACGTGTTTCGCCTTTAGTGGCAACAATTCAAAACGGACATATTTCAAGTGACTGGATTTGGCAAATGGAAAAACACCGAAAAATTAGATGAACATCACAAAAGGCCATCAACAAACTGGAAGCGTCACCGTTCAAATCAGCAGCAAGAGTCAAAGCTAGTCCACAGTTTAGTAAACCTCTTTAAGTTATTCTTTACTGTGATGTACTGACTATTTTGATGTGATGCAATAAGGTAGGACACTGTTTTGATACTTATATCCTCTGAGAAATCACCAGTGTTGTATCAGTATATCTTAAGTATGCTGACACCACAGATGCACACATGCATCCCTCACTGAGATCACAGCAAGGAAAACATCGCAGGGCACGCCACATATCATCAGCAAAGTTCATAATGAGCTGTTAATACAGCTGATGTGTTTGTAAAACCACTGGGGCAAGACCTGCTTTCTGCGTGTTTACCGATGTATTAAAAACAAACAGCTGTCTCACTGTCCCCCTTAAACTTACATTTAAAGGTCAAACCACAATCCAGCCAATCAGAGCCCAGATCTAAAGGTTAATTGTCCACCCCAATTGCCTTTTTTCCTAAGCTTGTGGATGCAATCAGAGGAAGCCCACTGAGGTTGAGTTGCTCGCTTACATCGAAACCTTTCACGAGTCCATTAAGCAAGACCAAAAATAGCTCAAGCCACAGTCTCCATAGGTGACAAAAGGCTTCTTTCTTCGTAACAGAGCCCCTCTCTCTAAATGGCGTCCAGACTTTTTGCGGTGGCTGTCTAATATTCTGTTTTGAATGACATTTATGAATCTTTCATGCCTACAGTATAAACCTCCCTCGATGCCATCTCCTCATACATCATTGATGCAATGCACCAGACTATGAGACAGATGCTATAGAGTGTACAGGAAGTGTTATTGCTCGTCTCTGAGGAATAATCATTGTGGGGTATATGGTTCGCCACAGAGGAAGGAGACTGATTCTGGCTCCTGGCCTGAACGCATTGATTTTTCGCATCCAGACTATGTTTCTTGCTGTTTGTTCATATTTATTTACTCAACGTTGACAATCCATCCACACGTATTCAACAAAACCGCATAAACCTTTGGCTAAGTGATCACAGCATAAAATATTCATGGTCCCCCCCTTAGAATCTCTAATGTGTTTAAAGATAGGCTGCTTCTCTTCTCTTTGCTACCAGGGGCCATTGAGATGTAACAAAAAGTGGCAAAATGGACAAAAAAAAGAACATCTGAGAGTCAAATAGGCTATTGTACCTCAAACGGACAGTCTGAAAGCATCAGCTACATTTCTGAACTTCAGATTTCATTCAAAGTCATTTCAATTGACATTTAATGATCCCAGTCTGAAGATTTCTTAAGTCATTACAAGAGCTGTCTTTGAAGACGAAAGGTTTTTGGTGAGTGGTAGTTTGATTGCCTTTAGAATTCTTATACCATATCTAGCTTATTTGTTGGTGCAGCCATAGGTAAAGTTACTAAAGGGATAGAAGTGTCATAGAAATGTTGTCAATGGCTATGCATTGGTTATTTTTCATTCGATAAATCCAATTACGCTAAGAGGATGTTAAGTGTCTGGTTGTCAAGGACCTCTTCCATACAAATGAATGCTGTGTTCCTTTAAAGAGGACGTGTTGTAATTCAGTGAAGCAAAAGCCCGTATTCAATACTCAGAGGTGCTTATTTCATTATGTGCTCAACCCAGGCCATTACACCTCATGTACCACTGACATTTGAAAAGGCCAAAAAAAAGTTCACCCTTTTTCTTGTTTGAAGTAAAGAGTGCTTTAACGCAGATAGAAATAACCTTAAGAACCACTAATGCTGTTGCTAAATTTTCCTTTCTTCATTCATTGAACTTCAAAGGTGTTTCTTGGAAATGTACTGATGTCTTAAGCATAAAATCATTTTATGCATTTCAGAATGATTTCAAAGCACTTTGAACCATAGTTGAGTTGTTGCCTGCAAAGAGCCGATGAATGAAAGGATGCTGCGCATGTGCAGCCAAAACAACATGAATTGAAATCTCAAATAAAGGATTTGTTCTAAATTAACAAATCTTTTATGAACAATCTATTACTTAGTGATAGTGGTAAAATTTTTCTACAGCAAAAATACATTTCGGTGCCATTCGGTTTCCAAAGATCTGTGTTGTTATCAGTGCGCTCTCTACGTTTAACATTTGATAGTATTTATAGCTCCTAATCTAATAAAACAGGCTGTGTGAGGTGCGAGGAACTACTAAATCAACATTGAAATGAAATACATACACCTCTCTTTCACCTTCTATTGCTCAGGTGCTATTGATTACACCTCTGCTTGCCAGTGCTGACATGAATGTCATAGGTTGTCGGCCCCTATTCTAGAGACTGTGTATGATGTTTACCAGTATTAAAAGAGTCTCATCACAAGGTAGCTTTTCAGGACAAACAGAGTTGGCAAAGATTTATTTCAGCCACTCTGATTTATGTGGTAAAGACTTCTAAATACTCCTGGTAAATAAAAATGAAGTACAAGTTTTTGTATAGTGGAAAAAATAACACTGCGGTGGATTTTTTCTGTGGAAACCAATCAATTTTTTTGTCAAAAACATGGTTTATGGTTTATGGTTTCCTGCATTTTTTATTCCTGTGAATTTGGCCCCAAAAAAAGTATTTGGACGCTTGAGCCGCAATTCAAAATATGGATTTTTTTTTTTTTTTTTGCACTGGTATTGTCACGTATCTAGGTCTATCCTGTCATCATGAACTCTTGCACCACACTTCATGGACTTCATTCCCCACAAGCCACTGCACTAATCACTGCATTCACCTGCTCTCACTTTACTGATTACCGCTCACAGCTGCACCTCATCACACTGACTGCATTTAAGCTTTAAGCTTCTCACACACACAGCCACTCTGCGAAGTCTTATTGTTCCTATGGTCGTAATTCTAAGCGTTTATCTCTGTGTTGGATTCTCTGTGTATGACTCTGGACTGTGTACCCCGTTGACGATTCCTGCTACCTGCCATTGCAACCATTGCCTGAGTATCGAACTGTTTACTGGATTTCCTACGTTGTTCCTGTTTTCCGGTGATTACTCTTGATTGTTGACGATTCTCAATAAATGCTGCAAATGGATCCGCACGTCTCAGTCTGACCCTCCTTGTGACAGAAGACTTCGCCATTACAAGGATCCAGCAGCTATTGTGGAGTTATCCGGTTCCAGCATGGATTCAGCTGTACAGATCATGCGTCTCAAGCAGGGTGAGCGGTCTATTGAGGATTACGTTATGGACTTTGTGGAATTAGTTAAGCAGACTTCTATGGATAATCTGTGTCTGATATTTTTTCATGGAGGACTTTCTGAACCACTCCGCTCCTCAATGCCACTTTATGAACCTCATTGGGCTTTAGAACACTACTTGGACATTGCACTCCAAATGACTGGCTCACCTTTAACTGTGGGTGATCTAGAAGAGCAACCGCCCAAGTCTGTAAGCAAGATGGCCTCCCTTCTAGAGTCTTTTCACAAGATGACCTCCCTTCTAGAGTCTGTTCGCAAAATGGCTGCCCTTCCAGAGTCTGCTCTCAAGATGGTCACCCTTCCAGAGCCATTGCACAAGATGGCTGCCCTTCCAGAGTCTCCGCTGGTCCCGCCCGGCCTTCCAGAGTCTCCGCTGGTCCCGCCCGGCCTTCCAGAGTCTCCGCTGGTCCCGCCCGGCCTTCCAGAGTCTCCGCTGGTCCCGCCCGGCCTTCCAGAGTCTCCGCTGGTCCCGCCCAGCCTTCCAGAGCCTCCGCTGGTTCCGCCCAGCCTTCCAGAGCCTCCGCTGGTTCCGCCCAGCCTTCCAGAGCCTCCGCTGGTTCCGCCCAGCCTTCCAGAGCCTCCGCTGGTTCCGCCCAGCCTTCCAGAGCCTCCGCTGATTCCATCCAGTCGTCCTGAGATTCCTGTCTGCCCGGTTCTGGTCACGGAGGCCATGCATGGACTGTGTGGGTTCCCACCCACCCTCCCTGCTGCTCCAGTCCCGCCACCTCTGTCTCCTGACAGTCCCTCTGCTCACCCACATCCCACCTTCGGTGCAGAGGACTTGCCGTGGGACTGCCAGTCTCCATCGGTGTCCAGACTGAAGGATCCCTCACCATCACCTCCAGTCTCAGAGTCCTGGACTCCACCTCGGCCCTCCGACCCTGCGGCTCCACCCCGGCTCTGTGCTCCCTCGTCTCCGTTGTCGGCCCACCAGCTCCTCCGGGCTCCATCGTCTCTCCGGCTCCGCCCCGGTCAGTCGTCGCCCCACCTTCGCCTCTGGACTCTACTCCTCCGGCTGCGCCTCGTCACTCCGTCCTGCCGGCTCTGTGGACCTCCTCCCTCCCGTGGGCACAGCCTCGATCCTCTGTCACTCCGGCTCCGCTGCGTACCTCCGGACCTCCATCTCCGCCGGGGTCGCCAGAGCCTTGGGTTCCGCCTTGGCCCTCAGGATCCTCTGTGTCGCCCAGGACCATCGACTCTCCGGTTCCGCCTCGGGTTCCACCGGCTCCACCTCCGTCGGTCAGCCCCAGGCAGGAGCCAACCCTTCCTCCACCATGGCTTCTCCCTCCGTCGGCTCCGCCTCAGTTCGTGGTTCCAGTACCCCTACATGGACCTGGCCCTCCATCCCTCCCCCTGTTCCGCCTCCGCTCCACCACCCTCCAGGTTGTATTAGGTGGTTAGAGCGTCTGGAAGCCGCTCCTTGGGGAGGGGCTCTGTCACGTATCTAGGTCTATCCTGTCATCATGAACTCTTGCACCACACTTCATGGACTTCATTCCCCACAAGCCACTGCACTAATCACTGCATTCACCTGCTCTCACTTTACTGATTACCGCTCACAGCTGCACCTCATCACACTGACTGCATTTAAGCTTCTCACACACACAGCCACTCTGCGAAGTCTTATTGTTCCTATGGTCGTAATTCTAAGCGCTTATCTCTGTGTTGGATTCTCTGTGTATGACTCTGGACTGTGTACCCCGTTGACGATTCCTGCTACCTGCCATTGCAACCATTGCCTGAGTATCGAACCGTTTACTGGATTTCCTACGTTGTTCCTGTTTTCCGGTGATTACTCTTGATTGTTGACGATTCTCAATAAATGCTGCAAATGGATCCGCACGTCTCAGTCTGACCCTCCTTGTGACAGGTATAAACTCGCAATTGCGAAAATAAAAGTCAGAATTGAAAGATACAAACTCGCATTTGTGAGAAAAAAATCACAATTTTAAGATATAAAATCTCAATTTTGTGAAAAAAGTTTATATCTCAGTTTTGACTTTATTTCTGAGAATTCCGACTTTGTCTTACAATTCTGACTTTATAGCTCGCAATTGCAAGTTTATATCTAACCATTCTGACTGTATAACTCGCATTTGCAAGTTTATATCTCACAATCCTGAGGAAAAAAAAGTCAGAACTGTGAGTATATATTACAGAATTCTGACTTTATAACCTTGCAATTGTGAGTTTATATCTCACAATTCTGACTTTATAACTCACAATTGCAAGTTTACATCTCACAATTCTGAGACGTAACCTTGCAATTACAAGAAAAAAAAATGGGAGAACTGTGAAAAGAATTGTGAGATAAAAAGTTGCAATAACCTTTTTTTTTTTTTTAATTCAGTGCTGTAAACAGGCTTTCATAGCTACAATACCTGTTAAACTAAAGTCCCCAAAATCCACAAAAAAAAATGGTAAAAAAAATAATAATTAAAAAAGTGGCTCAGAAAAGTAAGAAAAAAATCATCATCAACTCTTTTTGTTTCCATTCTTATAAAATAACCCATTACTATTTTGGTGTGAGAAACCGTTGCAAATTATCCAGCGTGTAAGTTCACAGTCCGAATGAATCAAACTGAAATGCGAACAAATTCAGACCTTTTTGCAAACCTGTTTAACCAATTAGAAGAAAAAGAGCGATTCCCTCATATATCTGGCGCCAGTTCTAATTATAAACAGTGCATAGAAAACACATATGACTTGACTACTGATAAATCCTTATGTGCTATTTTTACTGATGATATTTCAGTAATGTTTTACTGGGGCATAGCAGTATTTTACTAGAACCGTGCCCCAGTAAAAAAAGTCTAGCAATGCCCCTGCTCTAGAGGAGACAGTATGAGCTGGCTCGCAGTGAGAAAAAGTGGTTGGGAAAAGTAGTGCAAAAGTATCTTAATCATGTTATTGTCCTTAAAAAGTAACAATGCAGCCACAGAAGTTACAATGACTCATCTGTTATTTATTACCACAACAAGTTTTGACCTTGATGAATCACCCTTTGCTAAACCTACAGTAGAGGAGCACAAATTGGCCATCCAGTGTCCAATCAAATATAAATTCTGTATATTCTTTCTGACCTCATTGATAAACCTACACTCTAAAAAACACTGGGTTAAAAACAACCCAAATTGGGTAGTTTTTAACCCAGGGGCTGGGTAAATATAGGACAGAACCCATATGGGGTTAAATTAACCCAAGAAGTTGGGTTATTAATTTTAACCCACCAAATGGGTTGTTTTTCTACCCAAAACTTGGTTATTTTTTACTAAAATGATGGGTTAATTTTATTTAATAAATGGGTTATATTTTCAAATAATTTATTTTTATGCCTTTTAAAATAATCTTTTAAAATGAAATATACCACATGATGAATAAAAGGGTCAACATTGTATTAGCTTTATTTTTTCATTAATATTTTTAATATATACAATAAAATTCGATTTATATACAGCATTCAAAACTATTTCTTTGTAGTTGTAAGTTGAAAAACTGCAAATGTTTTAACATTCACTGAAAACCCTAATAAGTTGACTGGACTAAAGTGATTGAGTAAACTCGTTGCCTCAATTTAATTGAGTAATGAAGTCTCCCAAAACTTGCATATTTAAGTTTATTTAACTTAGCGGTTTTGTAGACTACACTTAAATCATTCAGTTCAATAAACTTTGTACTTATTCAATATACTTAAACGATTATGTTCAAATGCACTTATATATTTAAGTTAACTCAACATGGAAAGTAACTGAAATAAACTGAAACTTATTTTTGACTGCATTCTTAGTGCACACACCGAACTGAAATAAAACAATGAACAAGATAATTAATCTTTGATTTTTTTTATTGTCAAGATGTCACAATATTAATGAAAATACAGTTAACACTACACTGTAATCTAAATCAGTTATAGCCACACCTTAAGGTGGTTAAAAAAATAAATAAACTAGTGCAGTACATCAATTGTACAACTCTATGCACATATGTGACCCTGGACCACAAACCAGTCATAAAAATTTTACAAAACGGAAATGTATACATCATATAGAAGCTCAATAAATAAGCTTTCTGTTGATGTATGGTTTGTTAGGATAGGACAATATTTGGCCAAGATAAATCTATTTGAAAATCTGGAATCTGAGGGTGCAAAAAAAAAAAAAAAAAAAAAAAAAATCAAAATACTGAGAAAATCACCTTTAAAGTTGTCCAAATTAAGCTCTTAATGCATATTACTAATCAAAAATTACATTTATATATATTTATAGTAGGAATTTTACAAAAAATCTTCATGGAACATGATCTTAACTTCAACAGTTTTGACCCATACAATGTATTTTTGGTTATTGCTACAAATATACCCCAGCAACGGTTTTGTGGTCCAGGGTCACATATATACTTCACTCAAGTATCAAGTATTTATTTTAATTTAAACATTGCATTTGACTATTTAAGCTTTGTGCAAACATAGCAAACTAAAATAAAACATACTCAGCATATTGTGTATTTCACCAAAATTTCATTAAAAAAAATACTGAAATATTGCTGTCAAAACCATACTACAGATGTGTAACAATATACCAAATTAACTACGACACATCAGTTGTAGAACTCTGCATTTAACAATTTAAACATTATTTTTATTCCAAGAATGTTAAAGTATCACAGTGATTTCTTAAGCAAAAGTTGGTTTGCCAGAGACTGCACTCTTGGCTTGAGAGCATTCTGTCCCATTGGCATTAGTACACGCCAGATGAAATCAATCTTGTTGGTAAGTGATCTTGGTTAATTCAGGTGTAGTGCGTATATCAGACCGAAGAGAAGTCAGATTGCCTGTGGGAGGTCCTGCACTTTGTCCATCACCACTTGGCCTTCAAGAATTATTCCAACTAAAGAAGTCAAATGCAAGGAATTGGAAGACTGAAGATCAGTGTCCTCCAATAAGATCCCCACTGGCACATCAAGGATAGTGTTGTGATCATCAGGTACCTAGTGAAAAAAAGACGTATAAATATAGTATTGTGATCAGAAATCCAAGGTTTATCATCAATGGATGTTTAACAGAATGCCCGCTTTTTTTTTTTTTAAACACTAATTCTAATCAAACATGGATATTTTCTTAGACAAACTGATACAAACCCCCTGGAGCCGTGTTGGGCAGTTTAATGATGGATGGATGGAATTTTTTGAGATTGAAAATTTCATCCCCCATTCACTCTCATTAAAAAGCTTGGAAGAACCAGGATAAATTTTATTATAACTCTGACTGGATGGCTTGATTGTCATTAAACCATGGGGTAATAATTTTTGGGTGAACTATCCCTTTTAAGAACAGATTTACTTACTAAACATGACTGGAAGAAAGAAGAATCATCATCTCCAAGCATGATAGGCAGTCCCCGAAGAACAAGGGTTCGGACCTCAGTTGGCTGGGCTGACTTTAAAACATGAATTTCTATTAAAGCCAAAAAACTCAATTTCAATCTATTTTAAGCATTTGTATGTGATATAAATTAAATTTTAGATTATAATACATAAAAGATTACTGATATGAGAAAATAATAAATAAATTACATTGTTAAAATAAATACTGTCATTTACTCACCCTAAATTTTTTTCCAAACCAAGCTGTTTTGATGCACCACTCACATGTACATACTAAAAAGAAATAGGGAAGTCAGTGCTGCACCAAAATAGTTTGATTACAAATATTCCTTCAAAATATCTTCCTTTGGTTTCAGCAAAACAAAGAAATTTATACAGGTTTGGAACAACTGCGGGTGAGGAAATGATGAGAGGATTTCCGTTTTTGGTTTCTATCCTTCAAGTTATGTTAAAATAATTACTGACCTTTATTTGCTGTAAAAAGTTCAACAAGCGCTGACCAGGAGACCCCCTTTTGGTTTTACAAAGGTCCATGAACTGTGTCTGTCCAGGTTTTTCTAGAATTCCTGCATTAGATTTTTGCCTTTAATTCTGTTGAACTCCATGCAAACCTTGGGGGAAACATCAGGTCACTAATCACATTAGCTTCCACACAGAAATGCTTTACAGGCTAATAAATAATTAGTAAATAATGAAGGCTAAGAATTGGTTTTCTTTATCATGTTAAAGGAATAGACCACAAAAAAAAAAGAAGAAAAAAAAGAAAATTGTTGTAAAACACATGATTTTATTTTGCTGAACAAAAATGCTTGCAGAGTCAAAAACACAATACTTACATTTCCACATGTAATTGTCTCATGTAACCTGTAACAGAAAAGTTGAAAATAATAAGTTTAACAATCAGTAAAAAAAAAAAAAAAAAAATTACTCTATAATTAAGATTGTAGTCTTACAACGTTATCCAAAAATAAAACTAAATGTGCATACTTTACAAATGCTCTGTACAAGTCAAAATTGTCGACTTTTCATTCATACTTTGATAACTTTATGCACAATATATTGTTAATTAATTGATCTCAGAAGTGGCTGCCATGCTCTTTCCCACAGAAATACACAATTACACTATGATTAAGTGAATTAACTAATATGTTTCGGTTTTACAAATCAAATAAAGACTAATTTGATATCTCAGTTATCATACCATCTCAAATCCATATAAGTTAACGTTAACGTTACTTGATGGCTAACGTTACGCTGTCAAAGTTTGACCATGGCTGTGTTGTCTTTTATTATAGAAACGTACCACAAGGACTTAAATAAGCATATTTCACTCAAAATCGTCACTTTATATTAACATTTACATAATTTACTTACCGAACATAGAAGAAAAACATCTGTCTTCAAACTTGTCAGCAACAAAACAGACGACGGCAAAAGGACCAATGAGCTCTCTTGTTGCTAGGCGGAACTCCTTGCATGTCCAATCACATTAAAATAAAGAACTGCGAAATGTGAGCATGTAAACGCGGGCCATTTTCAAACTATAATAATATGTCAGATTTCCGGTAAAGCACTTTCGCTATTAGTAGTTGAAATGTGATTTTGCGCTCTCTGTAGAGTTTACAAACTAGTTTACTATATGGATTACATAAAGATTGGCATACTTTGTGCTGTTAATATCTGGTTCAAGCGTAAAAAGAAAATTCTTGCAAAACACTTGTTTTTACCATAATGCAAGCACCACAGCTGAATGTGGATGTGGGGAATCGTACGATTTGCACGCCTCTCCGAAGGGAGTAGAAGCTCCTCAGCTTTGCTTAAAAGCATTAAAATCAAACTGTGCAACCCAGTGTCACAAAAAATAAATAAAAATAAGTAGCCCAAATGTGTTCCCATTATGGTGAATAATTGTAACTGAAGCAATTTGTTTTCTGATTTAAAAAAGAGAAAAGACCTTGCACATGGTATTATAATTTTTAAAAAAGGAAAAAGACTACATTTATGAAACTGACCTTTTGAAAATGTTTTTTTTCCCCTAAGGATTAATCATGATTTTGAGCTCACAACACTTAAAATCTTAAGTTTATGCATTTTGATGGTAAATAAGTTAAATTAACTCACATTTTTAAGTGACAGGACCAACACACAAAATTGTAAGTAATGTTTAGTCAACCTAACTTGATTGTTTAAGTAAAGACAACATTAGGGTTTACAGTGTTTAAAAAATTCATGAACTCCACAAAACCCATGGTTTAGTAAAACAGTTTGCACATTAATCCATATGCACATGAAATTAAAACTATAATATATCTCAAGAACAACTGTATGTTACAAAGCAGTATTGTTTTTAGACTAAATTATGAACATGTTGTTTTTAGTCTACAGTATGAACACAAAAATAAAACTTACAGCATTTTGCCAGTAAAACATTTTCACAAAAATGTAATTGATAGTCACCAGTATGTTGGTTATAAAAAAAGTGTAAAATTTCACTGTTGAGGATTCACTTCGCTCCAACTCATTAACATTTTTAATAAACTCCCAACAATAGAAACACTGTTTTGTTTATGTCAAAAACATAAAATGATTTGAAGTATACATCTACTGCCCCAATGAGAGTGCTTTGCTCCAAAGCTTTTCCTGTGAGGATGACAAATGCCTGGGAGACAATGTGTCCATTTTCAAGTGACAGTACGTAAGGGTAAGGTCTTGATGCTTCAGCTTGCTGGAGGTACTCCACCATATTTGTTCCAACCTAAAGGACAGATAATGCAAATTAATAAATGTGAAACAGAATATTGGGGTGTGGGTATGTTAGATTGGGGAGTTAATCCAAAATGTTTATTAAATCAAGGGCCAGAGCTTTGGATGAGGCAAAATATCTGAAAATTATTATGGCCCACTTTGACAGAGCCACTGACAGGCATACAAAGCAAGTCAAAAGAGGTTTGGTAACACTTTACAATAATTTTATTTATTTATTTATTTATTTTTTAATATATAAATTAACATTAATAAAAATGTATAAATACTGTAACAAATGTTTTGCTAATTGCTTATTGTTATTGTTATACACATTAATATTAACAAAGGAGACCTTACTGTAAAGTAAGCAAGTTAATAATTGTTAATTATAACCATTAATAATGATTTAGTATAAAAATAAGTAACAAAAAACTTGGATTACAAGTTTGCTTTCCAATATTAATACAAAAAATTGCATTCATACTTAGTATTGAACAAATTCAAAATGCTAAAACCTGAGCAAATATAGTTTACAAATTTCTTTAGAAAGAAGTTTTTTTCTCCATATTTATATTAACTATATTGTATTAATAAACATTTGTAATACATATCACCATTCTTCCACAATGATTCTGAAAAACAACAGACAACTAATCAAAATAACATGTAATTTACTAGAGTTTCTAGTAAAACGGCTGCAGTCTATTTATAAAATACAATATTTAACGAACTGATGAAAAAATAAGTTAAACAAATGGTTCAATAACTTTCACTGATTTGTCAAATTTAACTTTTTTGTCATTCCTGAACGAATCAACGTTTTTGAATAAATCCCATTTTAAGTCTCTTGTCTCCACCTGCTGGCATATGTTGTAATTGATACACTCTTTATTAAGGTGATTTGATCGCTTCTGTAGACAGCAGTGTTTATCCGAAATATTATCTTGTATTCCAGTACTTCTGTGAAAGATTGTAATCCAGAAATAACCATACAAACGACTTTGTAAAGATGTTTCATATAAAATTATGTAAACTGCTCTCTCTAGATCAGCGCCAGTGCAGTTTTGAATATAAATCAGAGTGTCATGATTAGGGCTCTAATAGACGTTTAATCTTGTCATTTATGAATAAGATTGCATGTGTGATTGAATCTAATCTCAAAGACAGTAACGTTAGGCTAGGACAGAAAACTTACGACGCGGCAATATATGGTTTATTTGTGTTCTTCAAACCATCTGCATTTCATAGTAATAAAGTATAATTATAATAAATTGACTAGTCATTATTACTGTATAAAATATATTATCTGCCTCTTTCTGTGATAAAAATCGCACATCAGCTCACCAATTGAAGTTGCTTCATCAGGACGCGGGCAACAAGAAATGCACACAGGCCGCCTGTTGCGATCGCTCGGCTGTTATGATCCATCATTATAGTGATATTTTAGATTCAGAAAGGCACATTTTCCAGTCGGTAATGATTAAATGATATGAAGACAAATACAAACCTTTATTTCACCACAAAAACGCTGAAGACAGTCTGCTTGAAAAGTGCAGTCTAGAATTCCTCCCGCTGACGATTCAAAAATCCCCGCGACAGATGACCCACCAACTGGGTTGTTTTGACTCAGCAGCACTGCAGGGCGGTGGGGGATGTGCAGCTTTGACTGTACGTGTAAAAAAATGTATTAAAGATATGGTTAAGATATGTAATGGACCAAAGGGAACGTTTAAAACATTTTTTTAAAAGTAGAAAACCGAAGAAACCTATTTACTGTCCAGACAAGCTGACATTAGAAACCAGTAAAACCAAAACGAACGAAACTCTCTCAGCGCACGTAAACTAGACTCTTATCGCACATTTGTCTTTTAGCCCTCAATATTATTATTGTTATGTGTATAAACAGGTTAAAAAACACATGTTATTCGTATGAATATACTGATACGAACCTTATTTATCCAAATTCCAGAGGGTGTGTGGCCTCCACCTCCACCTCGAATTCAGTCAGCCCGCGCTACGCTCGCTACCTGAGCTGACCCTGTGCCTGAGTTGATTTGACCCAAGGAGCTGGGTTGATGCGTCCGGGTCGGGGAGGGGTGCATTGATTCAACTCTCAGTGAAAATGACCCAGAAAATAACCCAGCGGTTGGGTTACGTAGAACTACTCAAAAACTACCCAAGACTGAGAAAATAACCCCCAAAAATGACCCAAATGGCTTAACCCAACATTTGGGTAGAAAAAATAACCCAGGATTTTTTAGAGTGTATGATGAAGTGCTTTCAGGCTGCTGGCTTCTTCCTCTCTGGCTCTCCTCTCGAGGGATACCAGAGCTTAGCAGCATGCCAACACTGAGGATTTCAGAAACCGCGTACCAACGCTCAACACATCTCGTGTGAATAATGCAGGTTGCTGACAGCTCCAGACTGGGATTGAAACACTAATGACACCAGCCAACCCGTCTCCACATTTATATAAAAACCTGTAATTAAGCGTAGAGCTGTGGCCTGCATGTGTGCAACTGTGAGACAGGCAACCACAAGTATGAAGAGGTTTTAATTGTCCTGCTATCTCAACCTGCTTGAGAGACGGAACTGCTGCTGTCAGAAAGTAGCAGTTCGATGTCTGCATTGTTAAGAGAAAGAATGCCTGAGAGGCACTTTAAAGAGCTCAGTGTTGGAAATGATGCATTTGATCAATGTTGGGTGAAGAGTGTCCATTGGTAAATGTAGAGGAAAGTTTGAGTGACATTTTGGAAAAGCACTTTTCAGAACTGCCCCTGCTTTTACTACATCCATTATCAGAGATGGTTTCTCAGTCTAAAGCTTTTAGATAACATTTCCTTAGTCAAAAAACAGCAAAGGCTCCCATTGAGATGTCATGCTAAATGATACATTTACTAAATAAATTGTAGTTTCATCATCAGTAATTTTAGCAAACTGCAGTCAGTCATCATCTACATCTCAAGGGATTTAATGGGTAGAATTAATTCTTACATTTGTAATGTGGAATTCTCATGATGCATTTTTCACTTTATAAAAATTTTACAATAAAATAACCTTAAAGGTGCCATATCATAAAATCATTCTGTGTTTAAGTGCTATAATCAGGTCTCTAATGCATCTACCAACCCAGAAAACGTGAAAAAGGACAACTCAGTAACTTTGTTTTGGTAAGCCTTGTTTTTGTAAGCGACAACAGTATACCAGTTCTAACGCTATGGCAAAAGCTCAAGCAAAGCATGCTAACTGTTCTGCCATTCATACACAGATGAGCACAGAACACTATTTAGAGTCACAGCCTCAGAGGAGACAAGACAGCAGTGGAATTATCAATTTATTTACTGTATATTACACTGCTGCCGTACAGATCTAATATAAACATGCAATTTCTTTCCTAGATGTTTACCTTCCCTGCTGAAAAAACCAGCTAAAACCAGCCTAGGCTGGTTGGCTGGTATTAGCTGGTTTAAGCTGGAAGTAGCTGGTTTTAGCTGGTCTCCCAGCCTGGCCAGGCTGGAAAAATGGCCAAAACCCCTCTAAAACCAGCCTGGCGACCAGCTATGACCAGCTAAAACCAGGCTGGTTGACCAGCTAAAACCAGCCAACCAGCCTAGGCTGGTTTTAGCTGGTTTTTTCACCAGGGTTCACAGACATAACCAACTGTTTTTGTAAATCCTGTGTGTTTTTAACATAAACTTGAGTGTATTTGACAGTTTAAGTGCAATAAGACATTAAAGAGAACTTAATTTAGTATTTACATGTCGTGTGGCAGCTGCTTTCGGATGTGTGCACTCAGAAAACCATATATCAGAAGTTTAAACTAATATAGTATAGAGTTTCTGAGGCACAAGCTGTAAAGGCACAGTCCTATTCTGGAAAAAGGGGCGGGGAGCAGCAGCTCATTTGCATTTAAAGAGGCATGCACGAAAACAGCATGTTTCTGCTTCCACTCAAAATGTGCATTTTCAATAATGACCTGTGGGGTATTTTGAGCTGAAATTTCACAGAGAACCATTGAGGTTCATTCTCATTTGTTACAAAGCACATTTGAGCTTCTGTAAGAACTCATTAGGTTTGTTCTCACACGTCAAGCAAGTACAGTCAAGCTAATGTTTATGTTTGCTGACTAATGTAAATATGTGAATAAAAGCCTAAATTAAATCTGCTTATTTTAGTCTCTTCTGAAAATTTGAACTAAACCATTCAGTTAATGTAAATAAGTTTAACAATCTCTTCATGACCTTTTTGAACCATCAAAGTGCTAGTTGTGTAGGCTCTCAATGGAGGGACAGACATCTCTTAGATTTTATTAAAAATGCATCATTTGTGTTCTGAAGATGAACGAAAGTCTTACGAGTTTAAAACAACATAAGGGTAAGAAAATGATGACACAATATTTTAGATTTGCCCCCAAATAGTCGACTAACCGTTAGTTGACAAAAAGAAGCTTGGACGACCAAAATTTTATTACTCACTTAGTCGCAGAAAACAAATTACACAGGGCATGACGAAGTCACGCAGTCCGTTACGGACCAGTGGCTGGTCTATTTGGTAATATAGTACATAGGGCAGGACATCCAAACACTCACCTATCATTCATCAACCTCAAATATGGCATTTACATTGCAGCTCAATCTACCAAGAAAAATGTGCACCATTTAAGTGTCTGTGCAAAGTGTGGAAGGTGAGTAGTAGCGTGCTTACTGCAAGACAGATGGAGCTACCAATGCAGTCACTTGCTCTTAAAATTCAAATTTTCAATCATACAGATAAGAGTAATACATCTAAGAGTAATGAATCTGTAAAGACTCAGAACAACAACGAAGCATTGCATTGTTAAAGCAAACAGGACACGCTTTCTGCCATGTCTTTGTGAACTTGAGTGCAAAACATCAAAACTGTGTATACTTGCCTTACAGACATGAAAAATATATCTATAGAGAGTGAAATGTCTACTAAATGAACCAATTCAAATAGAAAACAAATATTCTCAAATTATGTAATCTGTATGAAACATACAGGCGCATTCACTACTGCAGAGACGACGAGAGTCAGTGTCGCTGACTGCATCTCTTAAACTGAAAACAAAGAAAGCACTAGTTTATCAATAAATTATTAAAATGTAATGCAGTGTCCTTGCTTTTTTGTCCCTGACTCATTCATAACTATTATATCTGCCAGTGTGCTGTGGCAAGCTCTTTTTGCATGCGCTTGAGATCTTAGGCTGTGTAGGTAATTAAAGGCTCATTATTGTGATTTATATGCACTCTTAAAAATGAAGGTGCTTTAAAAGGTTCTTCACAGCATTGCCATAGAAGAACCATTTTTGGTTCCGAAAAAAAAAAAAACATTTAGTCAAAAGTTCTTTAAAGAACCATCTCTTTCTTACCTTTTCATAACCCGAAGAACCTTCTTTCACCACAAAGAACCTTTTGGGTAACAGAAAGGTTTACCAGATGTTAAAGGTGTCAGTATTTTGTCTCTGTTCTGTTCTGTTTTCCCAATGTTTTTCCCCTTCTGTTTCTAGTCCATATGGTTTAGTCCTTGTCTCCCCCTTTTGGTTTGTGTTTAGTTGGTTCAGTCTTGCCCATATTTGTATTTCCCCCTCGTCACCTCGTTATCTTGTTTGTAACCACGCCTTGTTCCGTCGTTAATGTTACATGTGCTCATTTCTTGCTCCTGGTTTTTGTTTGTTTGTTTGTTTGTTTGTTTGTTTGTTTGTTTGTTTGTTTGTATTTTCAGTATTTGATTTAATAAACTGTTTACATCTCATTCAATCCAGTTCTCCTGCTCAATCTCCACTCCTCATCTCAGCCAAACTGTGACAAAAGGTTCTTTATGGAACCATTTAAACAAAAAGGTTCTTCTATGGCATTGTGAAGCACCTTTATTTTTAAGAGTGTGGTTTATTAATAAATGTGAGATTAATAGTCGCTCTATTAGTAGCTCTACAATTTTTATTTTTAGGTAACTATCCCTTTAAATGTGCCAGATGATGATGATTTTCAAATGACTTCTCCCAGGTTGTTTCTTCAGACTGGAATAATGTGAAAACGTCAGGGTTGTCAAAGCTATGCAGTTTTGCACAAAGATTCTCCAAGTTCATTCTTACTATAGAATATTCTGCATTGGTTAAGTTATGTAAAATCATTATATAGCTCTTGCTCTTGCTTTCCATACTGCACCTTTTCTTTGATTTCAGTTATCTGCCCACATCAGTTATCACCCTAAAATATATAAATCGCCCTTAAAAAGGAATAAAAAGACGATAGGAACCTGGCAAAAATGAAAAAAAAAAAAAAAAACGGAGGCTATAGTGCGGGAATGTGAAATCATTTACATGTAAATGAGTAATGAGGGATTGTGTAGGTCATAAATGGTGTTTCACATGAATGATAAAGTGCTCTGCGTATTTCCATTGTATTAATGTCAAACTGGGAGACGGAGAAAGGTCCCTGGTAGAATAGAATCAGGGGTCTCTCCAGGGTCACTGAAGGCGGAAATCAGGTCGTCCATATTTAAAACTTTCCAGGCCAAGCATGGATGAAGGACTCTGGTGCTCTAAAGGGAGGAATATAAACTTCAAGACTGCGGGCAGAAGTCTACTGAGGGTCCAGAGTCATTAGCTCAGATACTAATGGCTGGTTGGTCCACTTAGCTTTGGCTCTACCTCAGGTCACAATGGGTTTCGGACTTTTAATTGATACTGAATATTGAATATGTACTTACTGAGAAAGAGAGCAAGAGAAATAGGTTGTGTTTTGGATGCTGGGTTGTCAGCATAGGTGGATTTAGAAGAAATTTTTACTTTTGTTTTGTTTGTGCACAAAAAGTATTCTGGAGGCTTTATAAAATTACATTTGAACCACTGATGTCACATAAACTATTTTAACAATGTCCTTACTAACTTTCTGGACCTTGAACATGTCAGTTGCGTTGCTGTCTATGCAGGGTCAGAAAGTCTTTGCATTCTATCAAAAATATTCTAATTTGTGTTGATGAATGAAGGTCTTATGGGTTTGGAACAACATAAAGGTGAGTAACTAATGACAGAATGTTCATTTTTGGGTAAACTATCCCTTTGTGTTGTTCTAAAGCTATACTTTTCTGTTGGGTGTATTAGCCCACTGCACCCTAACGTACCCTTTGTCCTTCACCACTCAACCCTGACCTCCTGCCCTAATGAGTACTTTACTCCTCACCGAAGTATCCAATAATCCTCCTCTCTGCTTGTGTCAGGCCACCGGATCGTGTGCAACTAAGAGGCAGAGTCTACAAACCCACAAAGGCGATTATGGACTTATCCAATTTTCCCTCCATCCCTGACTCAGCCCCCCATACACCCCCCAAAAAAGATGCTTTGATTGAGTCAGTGAGGCAGTGAATTTGATGGAGTTTTTTAAAGCCTGTGATCTTCTGATCTAGGTTGGCTGAACAACAGGCAGTGACCATGTGTAGAGGAAATAAGACAAACACATTCTGAAGTCTGCAAACTCAGCAGGGGATTGCTGTCTTATGAGGGACTTTGTTGCTAGTTGGGTCAAGGTGACCCAAACCGCTGTGCTGTACGGCACAAACTCGTATCTCCCAGGGGTCTACATGCTCTCCACACTGCTTCCAAGCAGCAGATAGGAGGTTTTGATCTTGATTTTAAAGCGTGACCGATATTCTAGTGGGAACACAAGCGTCATGCATCTGTGATCCTATAGAGAAAAACATATAAGCAAATAAATAAAAATGTCAAAATTCCCAGTAGTGTTAGGCCTAACTTATTAAAAGTAGCAACACTACTAACTTTTTGGACATTTAATTTTTTTTTTTTTTTCCTAGAAGTGTCACAGTAGTTTAATTGTTTTCTTAATGTGACCCTGGACCACAAAACCGGTCTTAAGTAGCACAGGTATATTTGCAGAGATAGGCAAAAAAAAACATGGTATGGGTCATAATTATCGATTTTTCTTTTATGCCAAAAATCGTTAGGATATTAAGTAAAGATCATGTTCCATGAAAATTTTTTGTAAATTTCCTAATGTAAATATATCAAAAATTATTGTTTGATTCGTAATATGCATTACTCAGAACTTCATTTGTACAACTTTAAAGGCGATTTTCTCAAAATTTAGATTTTTTTGCACCCTCAGATTCTAGATTTTCAAATATTGGCAAATACTGTCCTATCCTAACAAACCATACATCAATGAAAAGCTTACTTATTCATCTTTTTTTATTTAAAAAATTAACCCTTGTGACTGGTTTTGTGGTCCAAGGTTACACATAGTATAACAGCTTTGTACTTTTTCTAATGAGTAGCAGTGTTAGACAACAAAAAAGCTACATTGCTGTTTATATCTATGTATTGAGCACACAGCTTTAAAACTGAGTGAGTGGAGCCAATATGAAAATATACACTCTCCTAAACTATCCTTTCTCTTGTGAAATTGGAAAGTCTGATTCAATCAAGTAAATCAGTTTGCGTGGGTGGTTCATGTAAATGAACTGATTATTTGTTGTTTTTTGTGCCTAAAATATGGCTCTGTTAAATTATGTAATACTGTTTAAAAGTTTGGGGATAGTATGATTTCTTTCTGAAGAAATTTAAACTTTTATTTAGCAAGGATGCATTAAATTGATCAAAAGTGACAGTGCATACTTTTATATTGTTACAAACCTTTTTCAAATAAATGCTGTTCCTCTAAACATTCTGTTCATTAGAAAAACCTGAAAACATGCATTGCCGTTTCCACAAATGTATTACAAATATGTAATATTTACAAAAAAAAATAATTATATAAAAATATCAAACTGTTTTTAGCATTGTTAATAAGAAATCAGCATATCAAAATTATTTCTGAAGGATTATGTGACACTGAAGACTGGAGTTATGGCTGCTGAAAAATTCAGCTTTGCATCACAGAAATAAATTAAATTTTAGAAATATATTAAAATTACACTTATTGTAAAATGGTAAAAATATTTCAAAAATATTACTGGTTTTATTTATTTATTTTTCAGATAAATGCAGCATTTGTGAACATAAGGGGCTTCTTTCCAAAACGTACCCCAAAATCTTACTTTTGAACGATAGTGTTAATCACAAATTTATATTCAAAAAGATATTACTTGAATAGCTTCAATGTACACTACCAGTCAAAAGTTTTTGAACAGTAAAATGTTGATGTCCAAAATTCAGCATTTATTTGAAATAAAAAGTTTTGTAACATTATACACTATACCATTCAAAAGCTTGGAGTCAGTATGTTTTTGTTTTTTTTTTGGGGGGGGGGGGGGGTTGTTTTTTTGTTTGTTTGTTTGTTTTTTGTTGTTGTTTTTTTTAAATTAATACTTTTATTTAGCATGGATGCTTTAAATTGATCAAAAGTGATGATAAAGATATTTAAAATATTACACAAGGTGTCTATTTCAGATAAATGCTGTTTTTCTGAACTTTCTATTTATTAAAGAAACCTGGAAGAAAATTCTACTCAGCTGTAATAAATGTTGTTTTTTTTTTTTTTTTTTTTAACCGCAAATTAAAATATTAGAATGATTTCTGAAGGATCATGTAACTGGTGTAATGATGCTAAAAATTCAGCTTTGAAAGCACAGGAATAGAGTACATTTTAAAATACACTGAAATAGAAAACATTTATTTTAAACTGTAAAAATATTTATTCATTTTACTGTTTTTGCTGTACTTTGGATCAAATAAATGCAGGCTTGGTAAGCAAAAGAGACTTCTTTAAAAAAAATAATAATAATAATTTAAATCTTACTGTTCAAAAACTTTTGACTGGTAGAGTAGTTGAATGTACTTTAAAACATTATTATTTAAAATGCGGGTAGACAAAAGCCGGTTTCTACCTTAAATAATAAATAAATACTTGCTTGTAAGATATAGATTAAAATAAAAAAATAAAGTCACATTGTTAGCTATAAATTCACAATTGCAAGATATAAAGTAACAATGCGAGATATAAAATCACACTTATGGTAAACAAAGTTATAATTGGGCAATATAATGTAAAATTGCAAAATTAAAAGTAACATTTCTACAAATAAAGTCACATTATGAGATATAAAGTGAGTAGCAATCACCTTTTTAGGTGGAAACATGTTTCAACGTAGCTCCCCCAACACTGCAAGCCAGTGCTGAACAACCAGTACCACACATTGTGTTTGTAAATGTACATGTATTCAGCTTTACTTAATATGCTGTACTTTTTACCAGTGTCATTTCTACAGATCTGACCGAGGTACCAGGGCTCTATCGACCAGCGGTGGATGCGAAGCTGCAGTAAATGATGCTTTTATATGGTGCTTCAAATTGAATTAACTCCCCCAATGGATTTACAGCTCCTAGCATAATGAAGCCTGAGAGCAGACTCTCCTGCACAGTAAAACACCTGATCTAATCTCTGTTGTTCCCTTTCTCTCTCTCTTTCTCCTTCTCCAGTATTCATTCACTCCTTCTTACTCTTTATTCACCACACTCTTCTGGTGATCTTTTGTGTGGTTTGCTCTTTGACCAGAATTTGCTGGCAATCACCATTGTGGTTTTTAATACACATTTATGATTGATTTAAAAGTGTTTTAATGGAAAGTGCTCTATTGTTGAGCAAGTGTGCAAGTCTGATAGGCTCCGTTCAGAATAAGAATGACTATATGCTCAGATAAGAATCTATTTCGTTCAAACCAACCTTTGCGGACTCCTGCTTTTGTCAAAATACTCAATAAAGGACTTCAGAATAATGATGTTGACTTATCAGTTGGCTGTCTATTAAAGGGGGGTGACGTGACGGAGCATGTTATGTCCTTTCCATACGTGAACATGAAAAATACACGTACACCAATATTTCAATACAGCAGTTACAGAAAGTCTGAGAGACTTTATGATGAAGTCATTTTAATTAACCTTAAATGAAAGCAACAGCACAAAAGCATATTGAAAAAACAGCTGCTTTGTTTGAAAAAAATGACTCTCTCCTCACTTCATTTCAGTCCATGAAGGCAATGTGAAAGGACACTCTAAAAAGTAGATGACCAGGGGTCTTTAAGAGTCAGTTCACAGCATATGGGCCACATTTGTAGGTTCATAATAGCAGTCACTCATGACCATTTAGTGCAAACAGCAGCAAAGTGCTATTTGCACATACTGTGAATAGCATGAGGTGACCGTTTTCACTTAGTGCGATTGTACAGAATTCATTTTGTACAAATAGTTTCTGGCTGTTAATTTTCATTATGGGCTCTCTGTGCTGTAAAAAGGTACATTAGGCCAACTATGCGAAACCATATAAATTATACCAGATTATCTCTTTATTTTTTTAAAAAGTGCGTTTGCAAACTGTAATGTTAGAAAGACCACCTGTAAATGTGGTATTTCTGCTTTGTAACGGAAATACTGCAATTTACAATAGGTAATTTCCTAATAGCTTTCTTAAAACGCAATGCTCAAACTTTAACCTTCACTATGACCCCAGATAAAGAGATTTATGGTGGTCTCACAACTTTTATGTGCCTGTTGAAGTACAGTCATTGTGCAGAGTGAATGGGCACCCAAGGTACTGCAATAAAGACTTGAAACATCTTCATACACTCAATAGCAGTTTTTTTTTTTTTCTTGAAAACATACAACTGTTATCAACTGAGCCAGACCATAATAGACCAGACTGAGGATTTGTCCCAAATGCCCTCTAAATCCTTACGGTTTTACTTGTGAACACCCTTTTGAAACCTAGAACTGGATACTATGCAGTCTTATGGACTTCATGGCCACCAAATGGCCACTTTAAAGGTATAGTTTGCCTGAAAATGAAAACCTGTATGACTTTATTTCTTCTGCAGAACACAAAATGATATTTTAAAGAATGTCTCAATGTTTCGCTATTTTTTTTTTTTTCTTTGCCACATTTACAGAAAGAAATTACGTTTTTTGAGGAAAACAAATTCAGGATTTTTTTTCCATATAGTGGACTTTAATGGTGGCCAACGGGTTGAAGGTCTAAATTGCAGTTTCAGTGCAGCTTCAAAGGGCTCTACACAATCCCAGCCAAGGAATAAGGGTCTTATGTAGCAAAATGATTGGTCACACTTCACGTAGGCAGAAGTACCAACCCAGTGTACAAAGTCAAACGGCCTTTACAAAAAAAGGTAAAACAACAATGTCGAATGATTTTGAAGTTGGAGGAGAAAATGAGATGGAGTTTTTCACCCTTCCCGACCTTTTTGAGCCAAAGTACACAGACAAAGACCTAACCATGCGTGACCTTCCCAACGTTATTATGTAATGCGTGAAGACGCACATCACAGAGCTAGTGTAGGACGAGCATTTGTAGTTAAAAAGTATATACATTTTTATTTTTTTAAAGGGGTCATCGGATGCCCATTTTCCACAAGTTCATATGATTCTTTAGGGTCTTAATGAAAAGACTCTAATATACTTTGGTTAAAAATTCTCAAAAGTAGTGTAAAAAAAACACCCCTTTACCTTGTCAAAATCAGCTCTCCAAAATTTCATCTCATTTTAAGACATGGCCCCTTTAAATGCCACCGAGCTCTGCTCGCCCCGCCCCTCTCTAGGATTATGTTTACTTTAGCTGCATTTATCTGCTTTTAGCTGCATTTAGCCACGTTTATCGGCGAAACTTGCCCACAAGCACATTATTAAGAAAGGCCATTTGCAAAGATGCATAAAAAACCCTTATACTCACTTCTGCTGTGGGAATGGTTCACACGAAGATAGATGCATATGTAGATCAGGATTGGCGCTTTCCGTTTAAAAACAAAAGTAACGTTAAACTTCTGCGTCTTCAGCGGCTCACATGTCGGTAGTAAATGGCTACTGCTATGTTCATTATTACATCCAACAACAGAACACCTCAATCGCTCAATTAGAGTCTTCCTCTGCACCTGAGTCACACAATACCAATTGTATTCGGACTGTTTCAGCACGGTGAGGGCGGGTCTAAGGTAAAACGCTAATGTCAATCAAATGTGTTTCGTCACAACGACAAGAAGCTAAGAATGAACTGATTTTAAAAACGGGATATTACTTTTAAAGATTAAAAAATACCACTGGGTGGATTTTTATCATTGTAGGGTGGTTGTGTACACAAACTACCAACACACATTAATGTTCAAACAACATGTAAAAGTTAGTTTTGCACCCGATGATCCCTTTAAGAAAATGACGGATCATTTTGCTAGATATAACTCTTATTCCTTGGCTGGGATCATGTAGAACCCTTTGAAGCTGCATTAAAACTATCCACTATATGGAGAAACTGAAAAAAGACAGACAAGAACATTTTGGATGACATGGAGTGTGAGTAAATTAGCAGGACTTTTATTTTATTCTGGAAGTGAGCTAATTCTGTAATATGGTTGCATTCACAGAGTTCTGAAATAGAAACCTAAATCTCATTTGTTATTATCTAATAATTAAAAAACAAAATGGGGACAATACATTTTTGAATGTTTTTGGTTTGGTTTTAATTTAATTCACAATTTATATAGTGCTTTTCACAATAAATGTTGTTTCAAATCAGCTTTACAGGAGATGCATGTTTCTACACTATAATTATAAGTTATTATAATCATACGAATAATAAGTATTATAATTAAATTAAAAGTTTTGGTTATAATTAAATTATATTATTATGTTCTAATTATATTGTTATGTTGTGAATAAAGTATATTATATATTAAATGGTTTTAATTGGCTTTAATACAATTCACCAACAGCTAATAGAAACCATTATAAATATAGCAAGCAGTTCAAAACAATATTAATAAATAACAAAATTATGACTTTACAAAAATAAAACTAAATAAATATGAGAAGATATGATAAATAAAACTGTATTTAATAAATATTTTAGCATTTTCTAATTGTATTTAATATTCCCAGTTTTACAAACTGATTACTGTATACAGCAGTTATAGGCTTATTTGCAAAATCAAATCCTCTGCTCTTTACTGAGGTATAAAAGCTGCTATCAGTAAGGCTAATTAGGATTTGACAGATGAATCGCGCCCCCTCTTAGTTACTGTTTTTACGTTCGACAAGCCATGGCACTCTCACGCCACACATGTTCTCATGCAGTGAAAAGTACATTGCAGAGCAAAGAGGCAACTGACAATATGCCGACAGACAAGACAGAGCAAGATACTTATGGTATGAAAAGTGTCAGCTTTCAATTTTTTTCATTTTGTTAGAAATTCAAACAATAAATAGCACTTGAACCAATCATCTCTTCTTCTTCTTTACTAGTTATAGAAAATTAACATGAATGAACATCAGAAGGTGTCTTTTTTTACCCACAGAAGGACGTCAATACACCATTTTTCAAGTTCAAGTCCACTGATGTTAATCTACTCTCTTGTCTGGTTTGTTTGTCAGACAAAATAGCAGATTCAAGTTTAAGTCTAACAACTTTATTAATTAATAATCACCATCTTTTTCACTTTGCACTTGGTTAGCACAATATAAATTGCTTAAATGTGTTTGTAATATTACTGAATTGTTCACATTTCAATGAGTTCCTGTATCTTTACAACCCATAGACACTTGTTAGGAAAAAAAGAAGAGACTAACATTTGGCAGCAGCTCAAGTATGACATATTTGGGGCCTTTTTGAGCAGTACTGATTTCCATAGGCTCTCATTCAGTCAGCAAAATCCTTCTGCTTTCTGTTCCATACAGTGACAATGCCAGAGAACATAACGCAGACAGTATGTCATCTCTCCTCTCTTCCTCTTTCTGCTTCTAACTCCTCTCAACAGATGGACGATAGAATTGACGTTCTTTAAAATACTTGTTTATTTGAAGGTAACTGCTCAAAGTTACTGCTCAGCACTGTTTTCTTTTCCAGCCACAGCACCATTTACCTCAGAGCGCTTTATTGTTTATACTCATCAGCAAAATCACAAACTAGTGTGCAACTTTCTGGGAAAAGCTGAGTTTATTAAGGTCAAATATGACATATTCTGTATTACCATAGAGACGCACTTTAGTTATTTATGAAGAATTCATAAAAGTCGTTTACATATAGTCCACAGGAGAAAATAGTAGTTGAATTTATAAAAATGACCCCGTTTAAAAGTTTACATATGTTCTTAATACTGTGCTGCTACCTAAATGATCCACAGCTGTGTATTCTCTTTTTTTTTTTTTTTTTTTTCTTTTTTTTTAGTGATAGTTGTTCATGAGTCCCTTGTTTGTCCTAAACAGTTAAACTGCCTGCTGTTTTTCAGAAAAATCCTTTAGGTCCCACAAATTCTTTGGTTTTTCAGAAATGGCTATATAGCTTTGAGATCCACTTTTTGACACTATAGGGACAACTGAGGAACTCATATGCAACTATTACAGAAGGTTAAAACACTAACTGATGTTTCAGAAGGGGGGTTAGGATGAAAACCTTTTGAATTTGAAGATCAGGATAAATTTAACTTATTTCGTCTTCTTGAAACATGTAAGTATCATCTGTAGCTAATGAAGGGCAGTACTAAATAAAAACAATTATTTAGGCAAAAAAAGAAAAATGTACACAAAAGTTTTTACCCCTGGCTCTTAATGCATAGTTTTTTTCTTTTGGAGCATCAGTGAGCGTTTGAACCTTCTGTAATAGTTGCATATGAGTCTCTCAGATGCCCTCAGTGTGAAAAGATGGATCTCCAAATCATACAGTCATTGTTGGTAAGGGTTCAAATCAGAGGTGAGACCAAGTCATTGTTTTGCAAGTCACAAGTAAGTCTCGAGTCTTTGCATTCATTTTACATTACATTTACATTTATTCATTTAGCAGACGCTTTTATCCAAAGCGACTTACAATTGGGAATACAACAAATAATTCATCCTAAGGAGGCAGATCGACATAGGAAGTGCTCAAAAATACCATATGTCAGGCGTTGTTAGATGAGTACGGGCTAGAAAGGGAAGATCAGGAAAGAGAGGAGACCGGTTACTGGCTACCGGTTACAGCACGCATCAAATTCAAGACACTGATGCGTGCTGTAACCGGTAGCCAGTGCAGGGATATGAAGAGAGGTGTGACATGGGCCTTCTTGGGCTCATTGAAGACGAGCCGTGCTGCTGCATTCTGAATCATTTGTAGAGGCCTGATTGTACATGCTGGAAGACCAGCTAAAAGAGCATTGCAAGTCTCATGGTCAAGTCCCGATTCAAGACAGGCAAGTCCAAGTCGAGTTGCAAGTCCTCAACTTTAAGCTTCAAGTCCTAAACAAGTCATTAGTGTCTCTGTGTTAATTACTACAGTAAATTTAAAGTCAATAATAGTCTATAGCAGGTATAATTATAAAAGATAGGCTATAATAATTAGTGGTGTTTCATTGAGAAATTAATCATTGTTTGTGAACAAATATAGGCCTAATTGAATAAATAATTTATTTTAAGTCCACTGTTTCGTTTGTTAAGGATTCAGTGATTTTAATGAATCAAATATTTAATAACTTGCTAATACGTAATACAGACGTTCATTTATCGTGAATTCATCCATTTCTTGAAAGACATGAAAGTGAGTGGCTGGTAAACAAGACTTTATATGTAGGCTATATGCAAGTGTTTGACATGAAAAAAAAATTATGTTATAAAGGTTTAGCCAATTATACATCAGCATTTCTTCTTATTATTATTACAAGTGGTTTATAGTGATTATATGTAATTTAAATGTCTAAAACATTAAATATCCTAAACATTATGTGGATAAAAACAATACAAGCACTCACTAAGTGAGACCCTTTCTGGCTGAGTGCCAAAAGCGGCGTTAATCATATCCAGTGTGATCATATGCTTCAGTAGCCAGCCTATATTGAACAGAACTCTTTTTTTTTTTAGAGACCATAAAGACTTGCCAAGTCACAGGGTTCAAGTCCAAGTCAAGTCTCGAGTCATTGCTGTCAGAGTGTAAGTCAGGTCGCAATTCTTCTTTGATTATGTTAAGGCAAGTCACAAGTCATCAAATTTGGGACTCGAGTCCAAGTCAATTCTCAAGTCAATCAAGACCTGGAAGATTTTTCTGAAGAACAGCGGGCAGTTTAACTGTTCAGGACAAACAAGGCACTCAAGAACAACTATCACTACACAAAAAAATAATCAAGCATATGTAAACTTTTGAACAGGGTAATTTTTTATAAATTCAACTATTATTTTCTCTTGTGGACTATATGTAAATGTTTTATGTGAAATATCCTATTCGGGGTAAGGACTATATAAAAAACAACATGCATTTTGCAGATTCTGCAAGGTGTATGTAAACTTTTGACTTCAGTATTTATAATAATTTATCATATATGAAAATCCCAACTATTTATATTATATAACATTGAATATAAATTTGTGTAATGCCTTCATTTAAGAAAATCTCTCTGCAAATGTTGATATATGTAAATAATTCAATTAATCTGCATATCCTATAATTAATTTGTTTAGCATTTTAATCGATTGACAGCCTGTAATTGAATTTGATCACAATCAGCTAAGTAAAACTGAGAACAGCAGTCAATTAGACCTGCAATATCTGTCACATCAGGCGTCTTCTGAACAAGACTTCTCTAAAAGACTGAAGCCCAATTGAGCACAGAGGATACAGCTGGAGAGAGGAACTATGGATGAATCGGTAGACCTCTAGCTAGCTAGCTAGCAGTGCCTTTCTCTCTCTGGCAGTCTCTCGCCATGCCTATTTTTCCCTTGGGTGGTAGCAGAGGGAGAACACACACTGACACGCTGTGTTCTGAGCAAAGTGAGACTGACAGCTGCTGCAGCTCACCTTAAACACACTTTAATTGAATTTCCAGCCAAGCACATAGCCAGACACGTCGGATGCACTGACTGAAAATGTGGGGGACAATTTCTAATTTCATTTTCTAAGTGGTGCAGAAAGCTTTGCCTGATGAATTTCATGAGCCATGAGTGCTTCATGTACATTACATACAAGTAGACTTCTTATGGAACGACTTGAAAATCACATTCTTCAATGAAATTATTACCTTGTGCTGTGAGAATGCCATGTATTTAGTATAATAGCAGTGATGTAACGATAACAGCACCTGCAGGATTGCACACACTTCAAAAATCCTGTAAAAATGATGTATGTTCTGTAAGGCATTTTATAATACTGTATAATACTGACTGTAAATTAGTTATTTTGTTAATACCATTACAAAGTGTTAACTTGCTTGTAAAAATAGACATCTGTTTTACAAGTGGTTCATTATCTGTTTTACAGTGAAATTGTTTTATTTAATATCCTCTGAACTTTCTAGCTGCATCCTAGAATTTGTCATCCATTACTCTGATGAAGGAGGATAATGTTCTTAAATGCAAGTACATAATGATCTAAAAAGTTTTATCTACTCCGGGGGAAAAAAAGCTGAATTAGTTCAATAAAACTGCTATTACATGAAAAATCTGTTAACCTAAGACAGCATCTTTGAACAGATTCCAAATATAGCACAGTGAATCATTGAGACTTGCCAAAATGTCACATTTTTCACAGCGCTGTGTTACCTAAGGCCCTATGCTTTCCGGAAATTGCGGACGGAATCACGGAATCCAGTCATAAAAATGGAATTTACTGTATAACTTGAAATGTCACGGAATTTGCCAAATTTTTGGATGGATAAATCAAAAGTAAGTCAGCACACTTAAATCAAAACACGATATGGACTAGTGTCTGTGAATATCAAGCCACAAAAATAATATTTAAATATGAATCCAGCATGTTCTGCGTTTCTCTGTGTGAATGAATGGCGCAGACATGCGGTTTCGTTTATTACACATACTGAAGCGTACCTAATGCTTGCTGTGTTTTCAGCCTCTGCCGTCTCAATTCATGAGTACATGAACACATAAACATAATCTCTAGAACTGCTCTGAGAATCACTTCATGAGTTTCTTTTAAGCAAAGCTACCATCATATCATATACAAACAAAAACTTAAAGGTATTTACAGCAACCTGTTATAATAAATAAAACTAAACTAAATAATATATAACTAAATATATAACTAAATAAAAGTTTGGTTTAACTTGAAGAAACTGTGACAGAAATATATTACTTAATGTAATGATACTACTACTACTACTACTACTACTAAAATTATTATTAAAATGTTCTTTTTAAAGAATATTTACCAGAAAGAAAAAATATTTAGCAAAATGTATGTGCCAGAAAAATGTGAATACACAACACTACTGTTTTGGGATAGTTTTGATTATTACAATTTAATGAAACCATTAAAATGGAATCAAGAAAATTAAGGGAAAACACAGAACTTGGTAAAAAATTTAATAAAACTGAATTTGAGAAAAAAATAAAACGTATTTCATAGGGCCTTAATAATGTAATTGTTGTTAAACTTATGTGTAGAAAAAATTAAAATGGAAAAAAATAAAACCCAGTAAAAAGAAATCCATGAAAAACTACAACAACAACAAAAAAACATCAATTTGAAAAAAAATTAAAGAAGGCCCTAGGTATCTGCGTTCAAACAGACTGTACAACCTGCCTACCTGATAGTATAAGCAAAAGCAAATGTGACGGAAAAATGCAATCGCATGTCTTTTGATATCTCATCTTTTCATCGTGAGTTATGTTTTTGACGGGATTTGAGCTAAAGTCTTCCTCATCCAATTCTGATGTCCAATTCTGTGCTGGCTGAGCTACCGAGCAAGCTTGTTATACATCCGGAAAGTGAAACATATAGGGCTATAATCATAACCGTGTATGAAAATGATTAGAAGTGTTCACTGTTTTACCACCTCTAGTGTTCATTTTTGTTGGAAACTACAGTGATATGTACTTATTGCTGCGTACTTCACGTCTTGCGGAAAAGTTCCCACAGGTACGTTTTCGTCATGAGACCAGGTAGGACTGTACATATAAAGTTGGTTCCCAATAGCTGCCCTATCAATGATTTTGCAGGCAGTGTTTACGCACAAATGTACTTGCAGAAAATGATTTCTAAAGCAGCATAATAATGATCTACAACAAAATGGAGAGCAAATATTTAATTACTGCAATACTATTTCCTCACTAGAAATGAAACCAAAAGTTGAAAACAAACATTTACACACCAACCACCAAATTTCAGACATTTTATTTTTCAGCTCAGCTGTCATCCAGTGCACAGAATAGTGGGATATCATAGGCAGTGAAGGATACATCAAAAATGTTTCAAATGAAAGAATCGCAGTAGACAGGATGTTACACAATCGCTGGTTTCAGACGTGCCTTGTTGCCTTCCTAACTCTGCTTCTCAGCTTTCAGATGCAGCCAGTGTTTTTTCCCTTTTTTATAGCCTTATTTACTCACTTGAATTTATCATCCATTACTCTGATGAAAGGGGAGAACGCTAATTAGATGTTCTCAAATGCAAATTCATAATGATCTGAAAACGTGTTTATACTTTTAACCTGTCAGAAATTAGGTATTTCATGTTGGTGCTTATTAACTAAAATTATGCTTATTATCATGACCAAACAGCAAGCAGTTTTGATAATTTTCAAATGCAGACATCAAATTACCCAAAATGATGGTTTAGCATACTCAATACTTTTGTTTCAGACAGCATTCTTTGAACCACTTGCTTAACGATTATAACACATGCTGTGACATTAAAGGCCTAAAAAATAATAAAATGTATGACTTAGTTTCTTGCATGGAGCACAGTTTGTTGAATACAGACCAATTAAAGTGAATGACTTTTATTTTACTTTAATGCACTTTAATTGTGTGGAAATAGTGCTGAAGTCCAACTAAAGATATACTGAAGTATATTTGATTGTGCTGTGGAAGTTAACTTTACTTTAAATATCTTGCATTTAAAGACCAATAGTATTCAAAGATAATACAATCCTCGATAACAGTGACATTAAAACACATATAGGCTCAATATTACAAAAAGTAGGTAGTACTCCAAATAAAGTTTAATCATAATTTTTATATCAGGAAGTCTCAAGAGATATGTCAGTAAATATGTTAATATATTTGAACTATACTTAGTATAAAATAAATATATTTTAAATAAATTACTTTTTTACTAGGGTACAGCTGTAAAAAGGATGCAAAAGGACCACAAATGTATCATACAAATCACTATAAACATCCAGTTAAAAAAAAAAAGATTCATTGTCATATACACTGTAAACCCTAATAAGTTCAGACTACTCAAATGATTTGAGGAAAGTGATTCCCTCAGTTCGTTTGAGTAATGGGAAAATGACAACTCGATTTATTGAGTTGAACGAATGTGGTCTCTTCATTGAATTAACTTAAATGTTTAAGTACAGATAACTTAAAAGGGCTAACAGACTAAACTTCCTAAATTTTCAGCTTATATATAAATATATATATTCTACTTGTATTAAATAATTTATAAATCATTAAAACAAGGTATTTTTTCCACATCAACCACTTTATTAGGCTTATACTGCATTTACATTACTTATAACAGTAAGCTCACATTTATAAAATTCATGAACAAAATCATGAGCTCCTTTTTTAACAGTAAACTCATATTTTTGTCTGTAAGCCCACACTGTCATATTTTTAAAAGACATATGTACAACAAAATAGCTAATTTTTAATTTTAACAGTAAGCTCACATTTCCAGAAAGACATGAACAACAGCATCATGAGCTTACATTTTTTAAAGTACATTCACATTTTTTAACAGTAAACTCCTATTTTTGACTGTAAACTCACATTTAATATCACATTTTTAAACAAAACAGCTCATTTTTAATAGTAAGCTTACATTTTTAAAAGACATGAACAACATAAGCATTTTTTTTAACAGTTAACTGTTTTAAATGTAAACCTATTATTTATTTATTTTTTCACATTTTTACAAGACAAATTTGAGATATACCAGTTCCTTGGAGTGTGTGTTATACAAAAAAAAAAAAAAGTGTTTCTTCTCTGTTGGTGAAAGTCTTACTGACTGTTAACATAAACATGTTTTTAATTTCCAATGTAAAGGTCATTTTCATTTTTTTTTTCTCAGCTGACAAGAAAAGCACAAAACCTGTAACATAAATTTGTCCAAACAGAAGGCACATTGATTCAGGAAGGTCACTTAGATTGTCCATCACCACTTTTCCAAGAGTTGAGAGGCTGAAGAGTAGTCCCATCTTCAACTATTACAATCCCCACTGACAACAGCAAGATTTGAGCTGTGATCATCAGACATCTATTAAAGATGAAAAAACATTATCAAATTAAAGTTAATTCACATGCATGCAAGCTCATGTAGATTTCAAACAGTGCAACTTAATCTTAAGGAACAGTTCACCCAAAAATGCAAATTCTGTCATTGCTCACTCTCATGTCATTCCACACCCCTAACACCTTTGTTCTTCTTCCAAACAAAAATTAAGATTTTTTTTAAGGAAACCCAAGAGATTTCTGTTTCTCCAGAGATCCAATGTAACATTTTCAAGGTCTAGAAAAAAAAATCCATGAGACTTCAGTGGTTTAAACTCAATTTTATGAAGCAGCGCGAGTGTTTAGTGCAAAAACATGTAATTTACCACTTACAAAATAAAATTATTCAAGGCCTGTTCAGATTTCAGATCTTGCGTGAACACAAAACACATGCACTGTGATGCTCTCGTGAACATGCATTGGGGATCTGTATTTTTAATAGTTTTTATAGTTTGTTTCATGCAAACCTAAGCATGTGCGTTGTTTAATAAAATTGAGGTTAAATCACTGGAACCACATGTCTTTCTTACCTTTTCTTGTCCGTCTATGGAGAAATGGAAAACTCTTGAAAATTATTTTAAAAATCTTCATTTGTGTTCCAAAGAGGAACGGAAGTCTTACGAATATGGAATGACACAAGGGTAACTACTGACAAAATTCTAATTTTTGAGTGAAATAACACTTTAGATTCAAATTTATATAATGAGTGTGAGTGATCTAATGTGTGCTTGTCTTTTTGACATTATTTTCTACATGGAATACTTACCAAACATGTCGAAGAAATCCCCAAACATCTCCAAACACAAGAGGTGGTCCTTGGAGCACAAGAGTTCGGTCCTCAGTCGGCTCTGACAACTTCTGTGTGAAAACAAAAAAACAATTATATTAAATCTAACCACTGGCTATTACTACTTTTTTTTTTTAATGAAATTCATAACAGCATTTAAATCAGGGGTGTCAATTCTTGGAGGGACAGAGCCCTGCAGAGTTTAGATGAAATCCTAATTAAACACACCTGATCCAACTAAGTTAACGTTGTTACAACATTTTTGCACGTCTTTCCCGACAGTAAAAAGTCAACAAATCGCTCACAGGGACATGTAAAACAGTCACAGCTCTGCTAATGGTAACTTGATTAAAAACAAAATGCAGATAGGATTGAATACATTTTACAAAATCTATTAAAAACGAATAATTAATATTATGCACCAAGAACACATTACATGAACAGAATTATTAATTAAAAACATAGGCCTATCTCTGTAAATGTGTCACAATTTCGTTAATTTTTAGCTTTGCATTGTTCTCCTCATGAAACCTTTAGTAAACCTGCATTAATAGCCACACGGATGCAATATACTGTTACAAACGTATTTTCATTCTCAACTGTTTATGATCATTTAAGACATAACTGACAAGGGTTTACGTGAATAATCACCAAGCGAGCGCCTCATTTTGAAATATTTTTGCGTGCATTTGACCGTTTATGCGCGCACCTTGAGGTAAAAGCGAACTTTAACGGTACATGTCCGTGTTTTGTTCCCTCATAAGCGCATACACAACAGCGCAAGTTCTCATTCTCGCTTTTAAAAACACAACATCAAAGAAACATTAATAAATTAAGCAAGTCACAACGTACAGGCGTGTTAAACATTAACTTACCAGCGTAATCCATGGGCCTTCGTCACGACCGACTCCATCCCTGTCCCTGCCTGCTTCACGACCGCCTGCCTGCAAGTGCCGCTGGGGGAGGAAAAAAAGTTAAGCGGGAAATTCAAATGTTCTTATAGAAATTTAGAAACTCCGGCATATTTATAAGTACAAAATACTCCAAAAATAAAACGGAACCAAGCAAAATTTACACTTATATTTTACCATTAACCTACCTGTGTAACTTCACTCTAATGAATCTTTCACGACGGCTTTCTTCCCGCCTGCTTTACCGCCAGCTTACTTGTGCTGCTACTGGAGCAAAACAAAAAATAGCATTGGAATAACGTGTAAATCAATTAAAAAAAATGTATATGAGCGTTTAAATCTCTACTTACTGATTTAACTTTTGTCTTTCTTGTGTCAGATGGTTTCTGCTAGTGCATCTGTCCTGCTGGTTCTTCAGCAAAATTCAGCATGACGAGAAAAAATACCGCCTTGTGTCATATAACTTATATCGACCAATCAGCGCGGTTGTCAAAGCAGAATTTCAAGTGCGACCAATCATTTTAAATAGACATTGTGAATCTTTCAAATTAATTAAAATGTTGAGTTCAGATAACTTAAAATATCAATTAAAAAGTTTTTTGCTGCCAAATGAGTAAGTTAACCACACCTGTTTAAGTTTTGATGCCAAAACTTGGTATTTTAAGTAATGTCAAGTTATATTAACTTAATCTCTTTATTAATGACAACAGTGGGGTTTACAGTGTAGAGAGTCATATAAAGAAATCTGATGCAAAATAATGATTCAATTATTACACACAACTCAAAAGAATGATTATTTCATAAAACAAACATAGCTAGTCATATGAACCACTTAATGATGCTTTCATGATTCTCACATTATTTTTTACAGGGTATTCATTAAAAATGTAATTTTCTTACAGACGTTTTCACATTTGAGTGAACTCTTTAATTTGTGGATTAATTTGCAAGTTTAAATCCTACAGTCACATTCCCTCTCAGTTCCATTCATCTCTCTTTTCCTATAAGCAAGAAAAAGGCTCAAATAAAATCAGCTACAAGAAACCATCCATCCTTGCTAACAAAAATTGCTTGACTGAAGGATGTAAGGCACTAGTAAAGCTGAAATTTATCCATGTTTTGACTGGACAGTTTTCTCACCTCTCGCTGTGGCCTCATCCATCTCTCAAATAACACCAGACCATTCCTAAATCCACACTGTGTTGCAACGAATGGCAAAAGCCCTATCAACAGCAATTGCACTATCCTTTGTCTATACGTGTATGTGTGTCAATCACAATGCCGAAAGACTGCATCAGCCACCAGTGACAACTCATGAGTCACCTCAAAAAAGAAAAAAAATCTCTGCCTTTAAGAAGACTGAGCTTGAAAGAGACACTGTCAACACAAGTTTATGCTGTGCAGAGTCTGAAACTCTGAGCAAGATGCTCTTTTAATGCCCTCTCTCTTTGGAAGTGCATCAGGCCAATTTCTGCAACACATAAGTCAGACCCTGCCTGCAAACAGAGACTACAAAGGCTTTCCGGGCTTTTAGACAGAGACGCATCCACTTACAAATTACTGTGAAACAAACTGAATGTCACAGAAAAAAAAAATAATAATAATAATTTATTAATGTATACCCTATACGATAAAATTGTGATTAGTGACGTCACTTGAATGTAAATCTACATAATTGTAATGTAAATGTTCACATTTAAATCTGATGAAATCTGAAAGTTGTAGGAAAAAGTATGTGGTTTCATAGATGCGTTACAAAAATGATCTGATTTTCACAATAACAGGGATGTCAGTATATCTGAAGGAATAGTCCACCCGAAAATGAAATGTCTTTCATCATTCACTCACCATCATGTTCCAACCCTGTGTGTTTTTTACTTTCTTATATTTTATTTTTTCTGCAGAACATAAAAGAAGAAATCTTAACCTATGTTTTGCTATAAAACATTACCTAATTTGCTGTTCCTGGTCAAAAATGATGGCCCTTTACAAAAGACACACCTTTTTTTTCAATTAGCTCAGCTTTTGCATTTGTTTATGGAACTAATTGGTCCTGGGCCTCACTGATTTGAGCTTCTGCACATATGTTCTTCCATTTGTGGTTAGTTTCGGCAAGGTTCACTCAAAAACGGAGGACTGCGATCAATCAGTTCCAAAAATAAATACAAAGCCTGTGCCAACTGAAAGAAAACAAGTTAATAAAAACATTGTATCCAAGGTATACAAGGTACTAACAGAGAGAAATTTATAAGAAATGTTTGTAGGCCGGTTATTTTTTGACCAGTGAAAAGTATAATGTGGGGGGACAAAAAAACAAAAAAAATACAATAAAATTATTCAAAACTGTTTGAGAAGTTACAGACCAATTTCGTGTGTTTGCAAACAGTGATGAAAGTTGGTGGCAGAAAATAGTTTTCAAGTAGCAGTCTATGGAAGCCATGGAATGAAAGAATAAAAATATTTTAAAAAGTATAGCGCATCTGGAAAGTATTCACAGTGCTTCACTTTTTCCACATTTTGTTATGTTACAGCTTTATTCCAAAATGGATTAAATTCATTATTTTCCTCCAAATTCTACAAACAATACCTCATAATGACAATGTGAAAGAAGTTTAAAATCGTTGCAAATGTATTCAAAATAATAATAAAAAAAAGACATTCACATACACACAGCATTTGCTCAACACTTTGTTGAAGCACCTTTGGCACCAATTACAGCCTCAAGTCTTTTTTTTTTTTGAGTCTGATGCTACAAGCTTGGCACAACTTGGGCAGTTTTTCCCATTCTTCCTTGCAGTACCTCTTCAGCTCCATCAGGTTGGATGGGGTAGAGTTGGTGCACAGCCATTTTCAGATCTGTCCAGAAATGTTCAAGTCTGGGCTCTGGCTGGGCCACTCAAGGACATTCACAGAGTTGTCCCGAAGCCACTCCTTTGTTATCTTGGCTGTGTGCTTAGGGACATTGTCCTGTTGAAAGATGAACCGTCGCCCCAGTTTAAGGTCCAGAGCGCTCTGGTGCAGGTTTTCATTAAGGATGTCTCTGTAGATTTCTGCATTCATCTTTCCTTCGATCCTGACTTGTCTCCCAGTTTTTGCCAATGAAAAACATCCCCACAGCATGATGCTGCCTGAGCGGTGCCTGGTTTCCTGCAGACATGAAGCTTGGCATTCAGTCCAAAGAGTTCAATCTTTGTTTCTCATGGTCTGAAAGTCCTTCAGGTGCCTTTTGGCAAACTCCAGCCAAGCTGTCATGTGCCTTTTACTAAGGAGTGGCTTCCGTCTTGCCACTCTACCACACAGGCCTGATTGGTGGAGTGCTGCAGAGATGGTTGGTCTTGGTCTTCTTTAAGGTTCTCCTCTCTCCACAGAGAAATGCTGGAGCTCTTTCAGAGTGACCATCAGGTTCTTAGTCACTTCCCTGACTAAGGCTCTTCTCCCCCGATCTCTCGGTTTGGCCGGGCGACCCACTCTAGGAAGAGTCTTGGCGATTCCAAACTTCTTCCATTTACAGATGATGGAGGCCACTGTGCTCATTGGGACCTTCAATGTTTCCCCAGATCTGTGCCTTAATACAACATGTCTCAGAGGTCTACAGACAATTCCTTGGACTTCATGGCTTGGTTTGTGCTCTGACATGCACTGTAAGCTGTGGGACCTTATATAAACAGGTGGGTGCCTTTCCAAATCATATCCAAACAACTGAATTTACCACAGGTAAACACCAATCAAGTTGTAGAAACATCTCAAGGATGATCAAAATGAAATCCTAAAATGACTGGAGCACAGTATGGAGCATGAGGGTTAAAGAACAGTTTTGGTTCTCATTGACTTTCATTCTGTTTTTTGTCCATACAGTGGTAGTCAATAAAAGCCAAAACTGTCTGGTTACCAAAATATTTTAATTTATGTTCTGCAGGAAAAAGAAATGCATATAGGTTTGGAACGACATGAGGGTGAGTCAATATGACAGAATCTGTGTGTAAACATTCACAGCGCAGGGTGAAAAAAATATGTGAACCCTTGAATACATTGAACATCTTTTATCATTTTTTGCAATTGGGTACCAGACCTGGACACTGGTCAGGAGCAATATTGCATCATTCTGCTTTGTAACCTTTGTCAGCTGTATGTAAGTCAACAATTCTCAATCTTAGGTGTTGTGAGAGCTGTTCTGATCAAAGCATAGTTCACATAAGGCAATGCTTTCTGTGAATAGCAAATTCTAAATTTCGCAGTGCACAGCATACCTTACCAACACCTTGGATCTTGTCTCATTGATTAGACTCTAGGTTAGTAGACTTCAGACTGCAAGCTCTCGGAGAAGTCATTATCCTGGGGATTCACATTTCAACCATGCACTAAGAATGTTTACACATTGCGTTCAATAAGGCATAAAAATGCATCATTAATGTATTATTTGTTTAAGCAGACTTATTTTTGTAACTCAGCTGAAGATCTGATTCAAATGGTTTGTTTTTTATGAGCAGTTTGTGCATAACTTGTCACATACTTTCCCCTGCAGTGTAGTGATGTTTACTGGTGCTGAGCAAAAATAGTTTCTGCATTTTATTTTCAGTATTTTCTCATTTCACAGGTGTGGTTTTGTTTTCATCAAAAGTGCAGCATTCGGGCACATTTAATATAAGAGGAGCACATTACGACTGTTCTCTCAGACACAGTGCTGAAGGATCACATCTGAATTTGTCATTTCATCAGCAAAGCTAAAGGACTTTGGTAGCAAAACCTAAAGCGAATTTTGAATGCTAAGATGTCTTCCCTCTAGATGTTGCTACAGGCTGATTTAAAAAATATGATTATGGCCTCTTAACTTTGAAATTCTGACCTGCTGTTGTCTGAAATTACATTTTCCCACCTCTCTAAACTAAATGTTATTGGATTAAATGTAAGTAGATTTATTCCTTGTATCTTCTCAAAAACAAACAACATGGTTGGTCCAGATTTTTGTTGACCTTTAGGCACAAAGAAAGCACAGTAAATCGATTGCAGCTCTAAATAAGATGACCTTGTCCTAAGAGAGACAGGGATTGATCAATACCTACACTAGGAAGGTGACCTACTACCTGAGTCACCTGGGCACCGGCTCTTCAGGGATGTGTGCTGTACATCTGAATGAGTGGAGCATGTGCTTTCCCAAAGAACTAATGACTTCAGCTTCAAAAATAACCCCCTTGAAACAATCCGTCACAGCTGGAGTTGAGCACGGTTCAATCTGCGTCCCGATTTAGAGGTTTATTTCTGCTCTGGTTCATACACCCTGGTGACTATATGACTGGCATTGAGCGTTCAGCACAGCTATCAATCAAAAATGTGCATAGAGAGACCAGCACATCTGTCAATGGGGAGAGAGCTGCACTAGTCCATCAGTTCTCTTCTAATGACCCCAACCTGGCGTAAACATAGGGACTGACTCGGCTCGCTCTGTCTGGCTCTCTAATGGTGTGGACACTGGCCAGCTCAGTGGTGTTTCCATTAGAAGTTCATTGCACCTTCGGCTTTCATCCATCTAAAAGGCTTCCATTTGAAAACATCTAGCACCATGCGATAAAAAAAAAGTCGGAGTGCAGGTACATGGGTGAATCCACAAAAATCAGCACTTCAGCACAAAATCCGGCACCTTATTTGTGATGTCCTAAAAATGCTGTAAACAGAGGTAGAAAGGCAACAAGGCACATGTGAATTCAATGTTTGCATCACATACCATCTACTAACATGACTTCTATGGATTTTAAAAGCATGGACATATGTTTTGCTCTATGATATCCCACAGTCCTGTGTATGTGGATTTGCGATTAGTGGAAAGAATGAAACATCATTGTATTAAACAGCTGAAAGTTCATTGATTTATGGACTGATTGATTGATTGTTAAACATTAAATACATTTTTTAAAATGTCTCTTATGCTCACCAAGGCAGCAAGTATTTTGGTTAAAAAATTAAGTAAAAACAGTAATAATGTAAAAGATTATTACAATTTAAATGGTCACTAATTAAATATATTTTAAAATGTGAATCCAAAAGTATGCAAGATGCTGCTGGGGTGTGAAATCTTTGAATCGGTGCTCTTTGGTCACGGGAATCTTTACATATCTTAAAAAAAAAAACTCATCAAACCAAGGCACTCAAAAATCTTCTTAGTAAGAATAAAAAGCCTTTATTCACATGGCTTTGCAAACTGACACCCTGATGAAGGCAAGTTAGCCGCAACGCGTCGGTGCATGTTAGATGTTTTTAATTGTAAAGCCATGTGAATAAAGGCTTTTTATTCTTACAAAAAAGATATTTTAAAATGTATTTTATTCTGGTAATGGCAAAGCTGAATTTTCAGCAGCCATTTCTCCAGTTTTAAGTGTCACATGATCTTTCAGAAATTAGAAATAAATTTTTTTGAGTAACTGTGATAAACTTTTTGTTTGATGAATTTGTTGATAAATTGAAATGTATGGAAGCCTATTTCCGAATGGTAATTGCAACTTTTTATCTCACAATTCTGACTTTTTTTCTCGCAATTGCAAGTTTACATCTCACAATTATAACTTTTTTCTCAGAACTGTGAGATATAAACTTCTGAGTTATAAAGTCAGAATTGCTTGATATAAACTCGCAATTCAGACTTTTTTTCTCGCAAGTTTGTATCTTACAATTTTTACTTTTTTTCTCAGAATTGTAAGATATAAACTTGCAATTGCGAGTTATAGTCCATTTCTGAGAAGAAAAAAGACTGATATGTTCTAGGGATGGGAAGATTCCCCGATTCACTCGGTGCATCGGTTTAAAAAGTTAACGATGCGATGCATCGGTTTAAAAAGTGCGCATCGGATACAAATTGGCATTTGTATCGCGATGCATCGTTTCTAACATATCTGCATCGGTAAATCTCGATTTATTTCTTTATAATTATTAGTATAGATACAATACTTTTATTATTTAGAAAGTGGAAAATATTGTTAGATTGTTTTCTCCCCTCTGAACTGTTTCTCAAGCACGTCTCCCTTCACTGCTGCGTGAATGACGTAGACTATCACAACACTACAGAGACCGGGGCGTGTCCAGAAAGTCACATAGAGCAGGGATTCTCAACCGGTGGCCCGCGAGATGGCTTAAATTATTTTAAATTTTATCCTAAAATGGTCAAAGCACGGCCTCTTTCGTGTTCTGTGATTGATTGCTTTGGACTCGGCGCAGCAAGCCTCATCGCATACAGACTGAACGGCGGCTCAAAACTTTCAACCGCGGCACGCAAACATCATCAGAGACCTGCAAGGGACTGATTTTTTAGTCCCGCTCCTACCCGCTCCTGCAGAAATGTATGTTATTTTGTCCCACTCCCACCAGCAAAAGCACACATAAAAGTAACCTGTACCCCCGCGGAAAAACGGGTCTCTACTTCATCTCTTGACTGCATGAAACAAACCCTCGCACTACTGTAAAGGTAAAGACGATCAGAGTAATAGTAAAAATCACACTCTTGCATATCGGAGTCTAGGCACGCATAAGTCCGCTGTTGATTCATGAACTAGTCATGCTTTCGGAGCTCTGATCCATAGTATTTTTGTGTGAAATTTCAAAATATTTGCATAGTTGTCAAAATGAATGTCTTGTGAGTGTTTTATAATGGATGCTCACCCATAGAGGTGGATCTTGTCAGGGTCAGTGGTGTTTATGCACATATGAGCACCAGCATCAACAGATATGTATTTGCTGTATTTTTCATTTGTATGTTCATTTTATAATGGATACAAACAGTAGATATTCGGTCAGTCCAGTTCAAATGGACAGGTTTAGTGAGTGGTATTTTGGCATCTCCTTGTTGTACTGTTTGGCAGGTTCACTTACTTTAGAAAAAGTACTCTGTAGTTGTTTAGAATGTCTGAATTAAAGAATTCAGGAGCTTTAAATCTGTCTAATATATATATTTACACACACACACACACACATATATATATATATATATATATATATATATATATATATAATCAAAAAGTCTTGGTTTTACTTGGTTAATAAATAATCAAACTCATTCAATGGCACCGCATCCTCTTTCACATCATCACATAAACTTGATCTAATTAGTTAGTGCTGAATTATCGCATCGTATCGTGATATGGGTGTGAATCGTATCGTATTGCATCGCAATATGTCACAAATGTATCGTTAATATATCGGATCGGATACTTTGTATCGAGATGCGTATCGGATCGGCATTATACCTTAGATGCCCAACCCTAATATGTTCACATATGTTCAATTGCGAGTTTATATCACACAATTCTGACTGCATTTTTCAGAATTGCGAGTTTATATCTTGCGTTTCTTGCTTTATAAATCTGAATTGTGACTTTTTATTAGGGATGCACCGATACGAATCAGCCGATCATGCTTGCGCGTTTTGTCAGTAAAGCCGGTTCTGTAATCAGCGGTAAATGCCATCAGGTGCGTGATTTCACGTTGAGCCGTATATACTGCACAGCCATTGTTTACCGACGAGCTGCGCAAATCAATGTTCATTATCAGTGTGAATGTGCGCAGCTCGTCAGTGAACAACGGCTGTGTGTAGTATATACGGCTCAACGTGAAATCACGCACCTGATGGCATTTACCGCTGATTACAGATTTATACACATTTACCGATTACAAGTGATCGGCCGATACGGATCGGTGCATCCCTACTTTTTATCTTATAATTTGGACTTTTTTCTTGCAATTGCAACTTTTTATCTCACAATTCTGACTTTATAACTCACAATTGCAAGTTTATATCTCACAATTCTAAGAAAATAAACTTTTCTAAATAACTTTTTTCACTTTTCACTCAACAATTTCATGTTTAAGTCTCACAATTCTGACTTTTTGTCACAGAATTGCGACTTTTTATCATATAATTTTGACTTTTTTCTTGCAATTGCAACTTTTTATCTCACAATTCTGACTTTATAACTCACAAGTGCGAGTTTATATCTCACAATTCTAAGAAAATAAACTTTTCTAAATAACTTTTTTTTTCACTTTTCGCTCAACAATTTCGTGTTTAAGTCTCACAATTCTGACTTTTTGTCACAGAATTGCGTCATATAAACTCGCAGTTCTGACTTTTTTCACAGAACTGAGATATAAATGCACAATTACAAGTTATAAAGTCAGAATTGCCGGATATAATCTTACAATTGCAAGAAATAAAGTTTATATCTCGCAATTCTGACTTTTTTTCTCACAATTGTGAGATATAAACTCGCAATTGCGAGTTATAAAGTCTAGTTCTGATGAGAAAAAAAGACTGATATGTTCACTAAATTGGGAGTTTATATCTTGGAATTCTGACTTTATAACTCACAATTGTAAATTTATATCATGCAATTCTGACTTTATACCTTGCAATTGCGAGTTTATATCACGCAATTGCGACTTTATTTTTCAGAATCGCAAGTTTATATCTCGCAATTTGGACTTTATAACTCACAATTGTGAGTTTAAATCTCACAATTCTGAGAAAAAAATGTCAGTATTGCAAGTTTGTATCGCGCAAATGCTGAGGGAAAAAAGTCTGAATTGTTAGATAAAAAGTTGCAATAACCGTTTTATATTTTGTATCCAGTGGCAGAAATGGACTTCCATAGGAAACGGGCTTCCAAAGAAATTTAAATAACACCACTGAGTTGAAACAGAAATCCTTTGTAACAATGTAAAAGCCTTTAATGTCACTTTTGAATTTTGATCAATTTAAATCTTTTTACATTTTATCGGTAGTGTGTATAAATAAATGTACGTTCAACCACTTACTATATGCAAACCAGTATATATTTTTAAAGTTATGACTCACTTTTTCTTTTAAAATAATCATTGAAGTTCATAAATATTTGCTTGGTTATCATTAAAAAGCATGTGCATTTATTTTAGACCATTAAAATGACATGACATGGCTTGAATCCAATTTTATATAAAAGCCCAAACTTCTCCCTGCTAAGTCATTTCTAAGTCTTTTCTTAAAGGGATAATTCACCCAGAAGTGAAAATTTTGTCATTAATTACTTACCCTAATGTTATTTCAAACCTGTAAGACCTTTGTTCATCTTCGGAACGCAAGTTAAGATACGTTTTATGAAATTCGAGCTTTCTGACTCAGCATAGACAGCAATGCAACTACCATGTTCAAGTCCCAGACATTGATAAAATAGTCCATGTGACATCAGTGGTTCAATCGAAATGTTATGAAGCTACAAGAATACTTTTTTGTGTGCAAAGAAAACAAAAATAGCAACTTTATTCAACAATTGCTTGCAAAATTTGTCTACGTCGAAAAAAACGTCTCCTGCGTCAGCAGCACCACTCGCCACAGCACCACTCGCACGGTACTCTTGTGAACGTGTGTCGAAGACTGACACAGCAGAGAAGAAATTGTTGAATAAAATCATTATTTTTGTTTTGTGCGCAAAAAGTATTATCGTAGCTTCATAACATTACGGTTAAACCACTAATGTCGCATGGACTATTTTAACAATGTCCTTACTACCTTTCTCTGCCTTTAATGTGGTCGTTGCATTGCTGTATATGCAGGGTCAGAAAGCTCTCGGATTTGGAATGACATGAGGGTAAGTAATTAATAACGGAATCTCATTTCTTAGTGAACTATCCCTTTAAATGCCTAATCACCCAAAGACAAACATAATTAATATAACTGTTGTAGTCTATATATGTTCCGAAATAAAAAGGCAACTTCTTTTACTGAACAAAGTAGCAGCAAAAAGTAAAGAGACAGTCTATTTATTGTTTACTCAATTACTCGATCCAAAATGATCTAGAGAGCTTTCAAAAGAGCTAAATGGATCAGCACATTAGCATCAGAATGAGGTTTCTCAGCAGTATTGATACACAAACACTTCATATTGCCAAATAAAAGTCATCATACTTCCCTTCATCACATCATCTGCCCACGCTCTCCACAAACAGTCCTAAATTTCTAAAGACTTTGATAACCAGCAGCAAACGCTACATTCAGAAAGCAATAGGACATTGTGCTGAGTGCCGATTTCAGTTCAGACGCAGTGTTATACATGCTGTGGACATTAAAAACCATTATACAAGTCACATTATCTGACATTCAGATTGTCAGCTTTATCACTAAAGAGGCGTCGCACCGCAGTTTAGTACAGCAATTCAAAATATGTCCATGCACAGTATGCACCGCTCCCTGTTATTTCCAAAAGGCCTGGGCTTTACACAATTCAGAGTCTCCATTAAAGTCCATTAAAATACAGGCAGCTAAAAGAGAGGGAGGTGGAGAGATTGATGGATTTGTTCATTAACCACGCTGCAGTGTTAAAAGCATGCTGGCAGGATTAGTGACAACATTGCTTGTTTAAACAAATGCCTCGCCATTCTTGTTTTTCACTTCTATTAAGAACAATAAAGGCCAAGGCGTTTTAAAAAGACACATGTGAGGCAGAAACAGTGTCAGCGTCTCTTTTTCCTCTTCAACACTTTTGTCTCTCTCGAATCAATCAACTATGCTGCTGTGACATGACCACACAGGTCACTGGAGGGAAAGATAATTTTCATGAAAGCTTGTTGCTTGTTTCTTATATTCTCTCTTCCTCTTCATATAAAGTGTAACTCAGCAAGGGACGCGGCACTGAAAACAAAAGCGGCATCTGGTGTATGCTCACTTTTTTGACCTTTGCTTCTCATCATTAATCAAAGATGCAGCATGAGCCTTTTAATGGGGAAAACCACAACACACTCTGTCTGTACCACTCTGCACTGTGGGAAAAAAAAGAAACAGATCTCTCTAGCTAAAGAAAAGTGTGAGTGGTTGCATCTAAAATTTCTAGTTGGGTTATTAAAATGTTGTAAATATCAAGACAGATGTGATTACCTACAGCATGATTGCGAGTTGGTATTGCCTTTATACAACAGTTCTAAAATAAGAAGCAAATATTAAGTAACTCTTGTTTGTGCTTGTGTGATATTGCTTAATATCGCATTTGACAGAGGCTTCTATCTAAAGCAAATTTCAAGGTATCACACCTGTATGTGAAATGTGAAGAGTGATTGCATCTTATATTACAGAAGTGTTGTATCTTATATTTACATGCACTTTAGGTTCAACATAGTGTTTCTCAGAAAATATCGATTTTTGTGCTAAAATTAAGAGACCGACTCTTAGCAATTTTAACAAACTGAATACAACATCACCAAAAATGATATAAATGGTTCCCAGTTTTTGAGTAATACATATCCATGGTTTTTCATTGTATTTTTGTGATTCATCAGTAAGGAATTTATTTATAATTTTTTTTTCATTCAGACTAGTTCACTAAATATGTATTCCAATCAAATCCTGTGAAGTAAACTGGCGTAAAATAATGTAGATATTTTACATTAAAAAAAAATTGATGTAAATATTTTTATTTTATTTTACATTATACTATTTTTATTAGTAAATTAATAATAATAATAAACAATACACTCACTCCAACAACAAGTGCTCCATTCCCTATTTTAACTATACATGAGAGCAATATTTAATCAATTAAATGTTTTACAGTATATCATAACTAGAAAGATTATTTGTTTGTTTGTTTGTTTTCATGACTTCATGGCACATTTGTCATTTTTAGCTATAGTGAAAATATAAAATAAAAATACAATTATTAAGTAATAATTAAATTATTTAATAAGACCTATTATGCCCCTTTTTACAATATGTAATATAGGTCTCAGGTGTCCCCAGAATGTGTCTGTGAAGTTTCAGCTCAAAATACCCCACAGATCATTTATTATATAATTTTAAAAATGCCTATTTTGAGTAGAAGCAGAAACTTCTGATATACAAGTTTTCTGAGTGCACACAACTGAAGAATGCACACAGAAAGCGGCTGTCACAAGGCATGTGAGTACTAAACTAAGTTAATTTTCATGTCTTATTGCGCTTAAACTGCCAAATACGCACAAGTTTATGTTAAAAACACACATGAGTTACAAAAACGGGTGTTTATGTCTATGAAGGTAAACAGCTGTGAAAAAAAACGCATGTTTATATTAGATCTGTGTGGCAGAAGTGTAATATACAGTAAATAAATCAATAAATCTACTGCTCTCTTGTCTCCTCGAGACTAGGACTCTAACAAGTGCTCTGTGCTCATCTGTGCAGCCAAAGACAGAACAATTAGCATGCTTTTCTCAAACTTTTGCCATGACGTTAAAACTGGTACACCTTTGTCGCTTGCAAAATCACAGTGGCGGCTTGTTTTTTCACAAGCTTGCAGAGAAAGGCTTACAAAAAAAGACTGTTTTTCACATTTTCTGGGTTGGTAGATGCACGAGGGACCTGATTACAGCACTTAAACATGGAAAAAGTCAGATTTCCATATGCCACCTTTAAATGGTGCATTTTCAATTTTCAAAACATCATTTTAAAATTCCCTGATTTTCCAGGTTTTCCATGACTGTGCATTCCAGTGCATAATGATTGATAAAACAGGATATAAACTTTCCTATTACTACTTTCATATATTGTACCAACACTTCTTTTTTATATTCCAACACATTAAATTTACAGCATGCACTTCATTATTCAGCACTGGTCAGCCTGACCCACAGCGAACCCTGTGCTGGACTGAGCGCCGGAGTAGATAAAGTTGAGCTAGTGCCAGAACGATTGCGATTTACCAAACCTGCAGATCTATCACAACACTAAAAGACACCACATACACACTTCCTTCCCTGCGTGTCAACATACGCGTCTACACACTCCAATAGCTTCTCTAATACCCTGTATTTTCCGGTTTGCAAGAGAGAGATTGGATTCTAGCCTGAGCCTTTCTTATGAGTTTGTGCACAAATAAGATTGAAAATTGTATCCGCATAATTCCAGATTGCATTACAGCAAATACATTGTGTGCTCTCCTCAAGGGGCTATTTCTCAGAATATCAATGATCGTGTAAGGGACAGTGGAGAGGAAAGAAACTCGGAGACGAGACAAAGAGGAAAAGAGCGAGGAAACCAAGGAGATGATATTTTTTAAATTTCAGTGAAGCTACAGAAAAAGTATGGTATGCTATTTGTGAACAAATTGGACGAAAACAATGTTTAAAAACAAAGATGAAAATAGCATTCACCTCCCACATGAATTTCTGAGACGATTATACAATATTTGAACACTAGGATGTTTAAATATACACATAACATACAAAGCTGCTTCCTCTTGCCTGTTGCTGGGTAGACAATGAGAAATCAGCATCTATAATCTCCAAGCAGAATGTGTTCAATTTGCTCTCCGGGTTTCTCTTACTGTAAAGTCACAACAATGCTATGAAGTGTTCCCAGACCATCTGTGAGAACGTGATCTGTCGGTGGATCACAGTGAAAGTTCATCGACTAAACCCGCGATGCTTAGTTCTCCAATAAGATATTGGTCAACACCAGCAGAGCTGCCCTGAAGCACCGAGTGGGCTCAGAATCCAGCGCTTCCACTGTTAATCTTTTAAACAATTTATTCCCACCCACACCCTCACTTGCTTTTCTCCTCAGTATTGTGGGTTGGGTATTGGAGCTGTTTGCTATACTCACGGTAAATGCATATGTGAAACTGAATATGCCTATTTTATATGCAGCTCAACATTTCTCTTTTTGGCTTTTGAACAGCTATACTGCTTTTGCTGGCTTTTGATTTGCAAAGCTGTCACTGTGATGGTAACCTAGGTACAAAAGCTAAAATGTATGTCTTTCTACCTTATTTTCCCCTGAATGGTACATGTTGGTATCTTAATTGTATATATTAGTATTTAAAAGTATATATTTGTACATAAAGTGTACTTATGTGTATGTTTTAAAAGTAAACCTCGTCAGTGACAGTTCCATAGCTTCCTTCAGAGAATGTGTTCATAGATTTCCATACAAACCACTTTACTCATGTACACAAATATCTCTGTTTTGACATTGAAATGTACAATATGGACATACTGACAGAATGTAATAGTATTTATGTAGGCACAGCTCTAAAAATGTCAAATCTATTATGAATTCTTCTAAATACATAGTTTAAACAATTTTTTATATTTTATTTACCAACTTTTTCAAGGCATGCTTCAACAAAAAGACTTCGTATAAATACAAAATTGTCCCCCCACTCCTTTCCCCTTCCGACACAATAAATAAAAAAGCATACATTAAAATAAATTTTAAAAAAGTTTTAACTTTTTTTAAATTAATATTTGTATTTTTGTTTTGCTATTTTCATTTTCATTCAAATTACTTTCAAATGACTAAATGATGAGTGTTTTATTAATTTTAATGTTTTAAACATTTTAAAGGCTAAAGTGGTGAATTGCAGAATAAAAACGTCTTTTTAAAAGAAATTGTTTCAAAACATTTTTGAAAAACTTAAGAAAAAAATTCCACCACTACCCGTTTTTCCCCAGAGCTATAAACAAAATAAAAATTTATTTTTGAGAGTGTTTTATTTATTTTAACATTTTGAACATTTTAAAGACTAAAGCGATGAATTCCAGAATAAAAATGTCTTTAAAGTTATACATAAAATGCTTATATTGACGCTGTTAATACATTAATAATGTACCTTTTAGTGTCTAAACTTGTCAAAAAAAAAACTTTATCACACTTTAAATTATCATTACAGATGAATGAATCCATTATAACCAGGCATTATCTTCACTGGTATAGTGCTGTGGATATATACTTTATTCTATTCCATTTTAATATGCAGAAACAACCATAAACTACAACTTGTTTGCCCAAGGTCTTGTGAATTTAAGAAGCCCTGGATGTGCAACACCATAAAAAGTGGCATGCATAATCTTTTTACCGGGGCATAATGATTTCAGGGTCATGGCACAGCACTCCTCTATGTATGTTTCATCAGAAAATGTGGTGATGAGAGGTTTTACGGCATGTGCGGATGGTCACTGGCACAACTTTACAGCAGGACATCCTTACAATGTATTCCTAAAACCAAGCAGCCTAGTAGCCGAGAGCCTTTTTTAGGAGCCCCTGGGAGAAGAGTGATCAATAGAGGAAGCGAGAAAAGAAAGTGAAAGGGAGAAAGAATAGCTTTGAGCCCTCTCTGCACAATACAGGGTTTCAGACTGAGTTATCTAATGGATGCTCTTTGGCCATTCGAACGGAGGAAGAAAGACAGAACAGTCCATCTTCTGTTGTCATTCTTCATGATCTGATGGATTTAATGGAAAAGGGAATTCTTTTCTACTGTTTGTCAGTGTAGAGGGACCAGGACATAACTATCAGGATGAGCTGTGGTAATGGGGAGCTGGATGTGATGAGATGTCAGGTCAGACTGCTTCTCTAGATGTCACAAGACTTGTCCTGCTGGGATTGCTGGTGACAGGGCCAGTGGGTTGCACCCAAGCAAGAGGCAGGTAATGGGACCGGCTTAATGGGACTGTCCTCAGGCGAAGTCATCGCAGAGGTCTTATGCGCACACACAAACAAAGAAACAAATACACTCGGTGACTTGCCCCTTTCGCAATGGCGGCAGGTGAGCACCAGTGGTGGACTCAAAAGCTTGGTTTTGAAAAATCTAATTCTCTAACGTAAACCAGGGTGAAACCCCATCAGAAGATGACAGATGCAGAAGCAAATAAATGTACGAACCTGACTAGCCTAAAGCCACACCACATGTGATGACTTGTATTTATAAAATTGCAGGGGCTGCACAATCGATACTTGCTTATTGGGAGTGTTGGATGAAAGGAATGAACAGATAAAGGCCAGAGGGAAAGTAGCTACAGCCATAATTTCAATAGCGAGTTCAAGTTTGCAATCTGAGATGTGGGAGGAGTGCGAGACATAAAATGCATCTGGAAAAAGCTTCAAAATATGTTTTCAAAATATAAATGCAGTGGCGTCAATGCTGAGGTGGGTGGCCCCAGTTTAAAGCTGAATGTAGAAAATTGCTGCAATGTTAATAGAAAAACCTGATGAACAAATGCCAGCAGAGGGATATAAAAACACCATCTGTATTAGTCTCAAAGCATGTCTATACAAAGATGCACATTTAGCAGTATACTTTAGTTAATCATTATGTCTTGTACAGTCCTGTTATGTTTTTATTTTTTTTTCTGCTGCCAATATTTTTTTATGGATTATGGTATCCTATTTGTGCCACCCAGGACTCAACTGATCAACTAATTCAACTAATCATAAAAAAATGACTCTGTATGACACACCTATTTGTATCTTTGATAATTTACTTGCATGATTATTGAAAGTAAAAAAAAAAAAATGTAATTTTAAGGTATAAAATAAAAGTCCAATTATACTGTCCTCATCAGTGTTGGGTAATGCCAAACGCCATGAATTTACAAGAAAATATCTGATACTTTATATTACTTTTTCAAAGAATTAATGCAAGTTACTTTGTTTACCCATTTATTTATTTATTGGCATGTCTCTTGTCCCCGTGTTAAAGAAATTGGGAGTAAATGCAGAGGCACTTCTTAATTTCACTTTTGGGGCCAGATTTACTAAAAGGGGCAAATTAGCGTTAGAGCGCAATTCCATAAAAGCTCAGATGGGAGGGAAAAATTCTGTGTGTGATTTACTGACAATGTGCACATGACGGAACAAAGACACAGCACAATCTACCAAGAGCAGCGCAAATTAACACTTGCTTTAAGACACCAGTAATTTGATGATCACAAACGTTACAAATGCATATTTAATACGGTAAGGCGCAAAAATAACTGTGTCAGCGCTAATTCTTCACTGCGCGTCTTTAGTCCTGACAGTACTATTTTTTTAACGCCAAAAGATGATTTGTGCTGGTGCAAACTGTTAGTAAAATGTTAGTGTTGTGAAATGGCCTTTACAGTTGCCAAAAATAAAACTTTTGGGCATTTTGTTATTAAAAAATAAATAAGCAAGCCCAGATTTTTAACAAAACGTAATGCATAAGTAGCATAATGCATTACTTTCCATTAGAAGTAACACAGTTAGTTACTTTTTAATCGAGTAAAACAATGTTGTAATGCATTACTTAAAAAGTAAATTTCCCCAGCACTGTTTATCATGCACCCTCACACCACCTGAAATTTGTGACCCTGGACTATAAAACCAGTCTTAAGTAGCATATTTGTAGCAATAGCGAAAAATACATTGTATGGGTCAAAATTATCAATTTTTGTTTCATGCCAAAAATCACTAGGATATTAAGTAAAGATCATGTTCCATTGAGATATTTTGTACATTTTGTACCGTAAATACATCAATATGTAATTTTTTTTTTTTTTTTTAGTAATATACATTGCTAATAACTTCATTTGGACAACTTTAAAGGTGATTTTGTTGCACCCTCAGATTCCAGATCTTCAAATGTATCTCAAGCAAATATAAACCATACATCAATAGAAAGCCTATTTAGTCAACTATCAAAAGATAAATTTAAAAAAAAAATTACCCTTATGACCAGGATCCAGGGTCACATTTATGTTCAGTTGCAATTTTGCTTAGTTCCTTAAAAAAGGTCACTTTGTAAGCTCAACAAAAACTTTACCACATTTCACACTTCCATACAGAACTATATTTTCCTTAAGCCTCACTTCACCTCACCTAAAGGTTAGGATAGTTCAACCAGAAAATGAAAAAAAAAATTGTTTTTACTTAACATCGTGTTTTTCCAGACTGTATTACTTAATTTCCTTAAATGATATTTTGAAGAATGTTGGTAACAAAACAGTTTTGGTTACCTCTGACTTCCATTGTATGAAGAAAAAAAAATGAAGAGTTCAGATGCAAAAACCTCTTACTGCCATCTGAAATGTTCTTCTAAAATGAGCATTTTTCTCAGGCTCTTATGTTTATGTTCAGTTATTTCACTTTGATGGCAAGAGCCTATTCATCGCTATTAAAGTGAAATTAGTAAACCTAGACATAGGAGTTTGATTAAAAATGCTCATTTTAGAAGAAAATTTCAAATGGCACTTAGAGGCTTTTGTATCTAAGTTGTATCTGTTTTGTATGTCAAAAAGACATTTCTCAAAATATGTTCCAGGAGACTATCCTAAATATTGGATTATAATGGGATTATTGGGGTTTGTAAATTATTGGACAGTCATGGCCTTGATTAGAGAGTCGGAATTGTAACCCAAAGGTTGCAGGTTCGAGTCTCAGTCCCGATAGGAATTTGTAGGTTGGGGGCGTGAATGTACAGTGCTCTTTTCCACCCTCAATACCACGACTGAGGTGAGACCTTTGAGCAATGCACTGAAGCCCCAGCTGCTTTCCGGGTGTGTGTTCACGGTGTGTGTGTGTGTGTGTGTGTGTGTGTGTGTGTGTGTGTGTGTGTGTGTGTGTGTGTGTGTGTGTGTGTGTGTGTTTGCTACTCAAGGCTGTGTGTGTGCGTGCACTTGGATGGGATAAACACAGAACACAAATTCCAAGTATATGTAGCGTCATGTTCTGCTTTAAAGTGAGCCAAGACTGCCACCTGTGATCTCTTCAAAAAATAAAGCATAAATAAAATAAAAAAATAGGTGTACGTGGCTCCTGACTCTCAGTTTTAGTTCCTCAGTTCCACTTTGTGTGAAATGGCATGGAAAAAGTAAGATGCCGGTGCTCAATGCAGTCCAATGTTCAGAGCCGCCCTCAACTAAACTTTAAAAACAGCCCAGCACTTAAACTTGTCAGAGCTCCCAAAGTGTTTCTTTACAAGTTAAAGTGTGGCGACCTCAACTGTTTCTGGATTCTGCTCAGTGCCTCTCATGCAACACTGGTCTGCAGTGCATTCTAGGATGGCCTGTCTTAGTTTATTTTACCTTTCAGTAACAGCCTTTGTGTTGTAAGCACATCTATGATGCCTTTAAATCCTGCTTATGTAGTAGAACAGAACTTGTATCTGGTGGCACATTAGACATATACAGAGACACCATCATTAGAATACTTTAATCAATGTGGGAAAATAAATGAATCCTCTGAGTTATTAAACTTGTCGAGAGCCAGACATGCATGCACACAAGACCATATTTTATCATCCCCTGCATTCTTCTAATTAACTACTAATACAACAGTGAGCGATTAGCTTATTGTGTACGGTATCTGTGGCATTCCACATTCCAGCTTTATACAGTAAATGAGCTTAATTATTTATGATTACAGACTCCCTTTGTCTCTCTTTTTTGTGCGTGTGTGACCCGGCACATTTGTAACAGTCATTCAATCGTTATACAATTAGACCCTCATTAACTAATGATTCTCTGCACCCAAAATGTCATTACCATTTGCCTCATACGCTAAGCTTTCAATTTTTATTTCACTAAACTGTATGAAAAGTGCACTTCAATCTCTCCAAGTTCAGTTCAGTTCATGAAAGCAGCCTTTTGGAGATTGAAACCATGATACTTAGATCTCATTAACATGCTGCTGTCAAAAAGCCCAATTAAAATGACATAAACAAACTGAATAATATTTAAAGCTTTCATACCATTTTAAATTCTAATTAAATATTTCACTTGAATATTTCATCAGCTCTGAACAATGGTATGTTAAACGATGCCTAGAAAAAAAAGACAACTGATTCAGTGCTAAATTACTTTTAAAAAGCAATCATGACCTACTTGTAAGCTTGCAATGGCTCAATACTCAATGTTTAAATCATATCAGATGATACGACTTTCAGAATTTGCTTGCATCAATAACAAACTGACATTTTTAAAGGAAAATGACTAAGATGAATGCTTCAAAAGGTTTAGCACTCCAGTTTTGGGCCAAGGCCTAAAAGCAATAAGTTACAAAATACAGCTTCACGAGTTGGAAATAAAAATGCAGCTTTTCCAAGTATCAGAATGAATCTATATTTTAAGAAATGGTAGACCCAAAAATGAAAATTTGATGAAAATGTACCTACCCTCAGATCATCCAAGATATAGGTGAGTTTGTTTCTTAATCTAAACAGATTTGGAGAAATGTAGCATTACGTCATTTGCTCACCAGTGTATCTTCGGCAGTGAATGGGTGCCGTCAGAATGAGAGTCCAAACAGCTGATAAAAACATAACACAAGTCATCTAAACGACTCCAGTCCATCAAATTCTGTCTAACAGTGAAAAGCTGTGTGTTTGTAAGAAACAAATCTTTCATGAAGGCATTTTAACTTTAAACCGTTTTAGCTTCTGGCTAAAGTACATATCAATAATCCATAATAACTCTTCTTGCAGTTAAAAAACAATTCCTTGTTGTCCTCTCACATCAAAATCTAACAATCTATCTTTTTCTTTGTAAACTGTTCTTGATCTTTGCATATTTCTCCATAATATTATGGATAGAGCTTGTAGATTTATTTTATATATTATTGACAGATGTGTAACAGTTTGAAGTTAAAATGTCTTAATAGTGGACAGAACTGGGTAGTAACTGATTACATGTAATTTGGATTACATAATCAGATTCCAAAAATGAAGTACTTGTAATTAGAGTAAGTTACATTTTAAAATACTCGTAATCAGACTACAGTTACTTTTTTATGGATTACAATAGCAATGAATTATTCATAATTAAATGATTCTCCCTAATTTCTCTTTTTCATCTTTTAAATTTAACATGTATTATTATGTCTTTGAAAGGCTTTTGTCTTTCAAACTCATTAAAATGCATATATTCACGTTATTTTTTATTTACATGTAACAAAATGCCTGCATTACATATGTATATGCATGCTTCACTTTAAGTACCTCTGAGATTTAAAAATAAATATTGCAATAATTAAGTATCACATTTGCATGTTCATGTTTTTTTTATGTTGATTAATGATCACATGGCATGCAGGTAAATAAAAATATTTCATCTTTTTAGTAAGTGTGTTTAGTAGTATTTTATTTTAATTTTATTATTTTAAAAACAAAGACTATAGAAATACCTTGAAAGGGACTTTGTTTTGAAATTATTTATTTTAAGTTTATTTTTTTATTATTTAATTGTTAGCTTTTCATTAAACTCACAAAACCCCTGCAGTTCCTTTAAGAAACCTAGTTTGGGAAACCTTGATGTAATATAATCTTTAATGCACTTCATAAATGCACATATTTTCTTACTCTTTGCATTTTTTTTTTTTTTTTTTTTTTTTTACATCATTATGGTACAAGATAATCCTATTTAAATCAATGTGATAAACAAGTTAAGGGGAGACACTGCAGGCAAAAACAGTTTTTTCATGCACCTGTCAAGTTTGAGATTTTGGGCTTTTTGTTTTTTTATAAAGTGTTTTTTCATACTAGTAGAAAGAAAACACCCAAAAGACACTGTTAAGTGTTTTTTTTTTTTTTTTATAGCACTTTATCTATTTGTGTCAACAGATTTCAATTACAATCCATATTTTTTAAGGCTGTTTTCTCAAAATGAGAATTTTTTTCTCCTAGACTGAGCCATAAATCTCCACTTCAGTAGCACTTACACACACCAAACTTTACAGTTTTATTCCTGACTATATCCTGAAGGTTTTTACAGATGGGTTTGTTCATATATAATTTGCTTGATTTTATACAACATTTTATTCCCCCAAAAACTATAAAAAAAATCTATCGTTTTCTTCCTGTTCTAAGTATTTTCTGAATTATGAAGTGACACAATGAGATAATCAAAATTCTTTCTGTAAAAACATTTGACTCTAATGTGTCAAAAAAATAAAACAAGAATTTTGAAACTGCCTTCACCCAGTGTTTAGATTTTTGTACTAGAAGTATATGCAAATTCATTAAACAATGCCTTATTTGCATATTAAAACCTAACATTTTAGAAAACTTGTAATACAAAAAATGTTTGCAATTAACAATATAATCAATCAACTGAGTAAGTAAGGTGATAACTATTAGTTAATTGTTTACCCTATTCACCTACAGTGTCTTGCCTTGTCAAAAGTAATCTATAAGTAATCCAAAAGTAATCTGACTCTATTACCTAAAATGTGTAATGTAACAGATTACGTTACTGACTACAATATTTGTCATGTATTCTGGAATAACGGAGTACAATTCGTAAGTCATCTACCCAGCTCTGATAGTGGATTTGTTTATTATAAACATAAGGCTTTCACTTCACAAGACATTCACTGATGAACTAAAGTCGTGTGGATTACTTGTGGATAACTGTTATGTTTTATTATCTGCTCCAAATCTCTTAAAATGAAGAAACAAACTCATCTACTTCTTGGACAGCCTTAGGGTGAGTAAATTTTCAGCAAATGTTAATTTCTGGGTGAACTAAAAAGGCTTTAAGGTCAATATATCCTCAGTTTTTATTTATGGTCCAATGCTTTTATCGAGTTGACCTTGCCTCGGAATGAGATTTTGGAATTTAGCATTCAGTAAGGTTATAAAGTTCAAGAGCCTTCTGCACTCTGTAGGATGCTGGTGGACTTCAAAGAGGATTAAGCTCTTATTAAATGAGTTGATTCTGTTCTGATAGAATCAACTCATTTTAAATAAATAAGCATCCGAAGGGCATGATGAAAATTAGACAGACGAGAGCTTGTTTGGTTTTACCCTTTAGTCTCGAAAAACAACCTAGGGCTATTTTAATAAGCCTTAACTACTTCCTAAATACCAAAGAGGATAATTTAGAATAGATTTTAATATATTAGGAAGATAACACCAGAATCAATGAAGATCATGGGATACTCATTGATTCCATCCGTCTCATTTGTTTCCTCTATCACAGATCAATAATGTGTAGATCACAGTCTGGGAGGGATCAATACAGCAACTTATTCCTGTCACTGAGGCTTGAGATTGACGTAAACACACATACTTGAGCAAAGCCTCCTGTCTGGCCTTCGCTGCTGAGTGAGGGAATCGAGCAGAGACTATGGGAATAAACGCCTTGTCTGTCTATCTATCTATCTAATTTCGTATGGTACCTGTGCCGAATAGATTTTCCCCGAAAACTCAATTTAATAGAACACCATGGAGAAAGTTTATGAGAGTTCAGTAAAATTAATAGATTTATTTTATTGCCTTAATAGAAGATGTTGCTTTGTCTGCAGAACTGTGCCACACTAAAAATTGCAATACAAACCAAACCCCACACGCACACACACAGTAATAATAAACAGTCTGTACAGACCAAAAAAAATAACTATCAACATCAGATATAAGCCTGCAGCCGTATTTTGCAGTCTCTGAGGGTTATATGTTGCACTGATAAACAAAATGAACTGCCCTCCTTGTCACCATGAGTTAATTGCCTCTGGGTTCCAAAACTGGACCACAAATGTTTATGCATATTATGTATTCATGTAGTTAGCTATCAGTGTTTATAATTCTCACTTTCCCAGTCCTGAAACAGATCCTAATGTTCCATAAACCCTTGAGGGTCAGGGGTGAGATCGTTGCTATTTTCTTTCAGCATGAATAAATAATTGACCCATTTACATAGCATTTAGCTGCACCAGAAACATCACTCCACAAATTGTGCTTAAAAAAAAAAAAAAAAATGTTTGTGAGCATTTTTTTTCCACTGTACTTGAACTACATAATAGTAATACTTGTTCCTTGAAGGAGAGGAAGAGGGCAATGCTGACCTGATTTTGAAAAGCAGTTAGTCAAATGCAAGTTGATTCAGTTTGATTCAATTCAGTTCCTCTTGTGTATGCTTCTTAGAAAAGAATGTAATGGAAATATTCTCTCATGACCTTATGAGAAAGGAAGAAGAAAACATTTATAACATTTGACTGACATGCGGTGGTGTTCTGAAACGAGGAGGCCTCATAGAAAGAAAAACAATTCTGTTTCATATTTTTATATTAACAGTGTAATCAATATTCTAAAGACCAATTTAGAGTAGACGTCACTGCAGCTGCGATTGCATTGTGGTGGCAGAAAAACACTGGTAACAAGTGAAGTAAAATGGTAAAAATCCACAGAATAAGAGATAAAAAATTATGTTGTTGTGCCTTTGAATGTCAGAATCAGAATGCAAATCATTACAATAGACTGTTGTCAAAAATGTCATTTGAAGCTAAACGCAGACGTTTTAACGGACAGACTAATGGATGAAAGCTGCTATGATTACTCTTTTTTTTTAAAGCATAAATTTGATTTAAACAATAGGTCTAAATAATATTCACATATGCAGTTCATAGGGAACTTATTATATTAGTACTACAGCTACAGCAGGAACTACTATTTAAACCTATAACATTTTACATTAAAATATTTTATCTCCCAATTCTGACTTTTTTCCTCATTCCAAATTCAAGTTTATATCTCATATTTTGGACTTAATAACTCGATTTAACTCAACTATAGCGAGTTTATAGCGAGTCCAGAAGCGTCCAGAAGTGACTCTGATTTGATTTTTCTTTTTAGAATTGTGACATATTATCTTGGAATTGTGAGAATCAAATTTAGCTTTTTTATTCTTTTATTCCATGGTTTCCATAGACTGGCACTTGAAAACGGTCATTTTCTGCCATCAGATAGGCTCCACCCACACACAAAAAAACCCTTCATCACTGTTTGCAAACACTGAATTGGTCTATTGTTTAAAGCCAAGCATGAATCTCATCAAGTTAGAGTTTTTAAGATTTTTACATTTATACCAAAATAATACCTCAAGGCAGTAACAATTTAAACAATATATATTTTATTTGTGATATGTTCAGCTACATTCTTAAAAATAAAGGTGCTTCATGATGCCATAGAAGAACCTTTTTTGTCTAAATGGTTCCATAAAGAACCTTTACCATTTGAAGAAGCTTTCTGTTTCACAAAAGGTTCTTAATGTCACATGTATGTTCTGTTGTGTTCCTGTCTCTTGATTTAGTTCCTCATTTGTTTCTATGGTTTTTGATTAATTACGCCACACCTGTTTCAGTTCTCCCTAATTACCCTCCTAGTATTTAAGTCTTGTGTTCTCCCCATTTTCGTTTGTCTGCTAATATACGTTGCTTGTGTTGTTACTCTCCTGGATTCCCTGTATTTCTTTTTGTGGATTATATTAAAAGACTGTCTTGGTTATTCCTGCGTTGTGCGATTCCCTTCAGCCGCTACACCCGTAACAGAATAGCAGACCCTCAAATTGATTATTTTTTGACTGCGTTTTTTCTTTCTTTTGTTTCTTTTTTCTCCCTTCTCCCGGAATGGACCTGCCCGCAGTTCAACTCTTGTGCTTGGAGCAACAGGACCGTTCACTTTTTAGATCTGGCGTGTCTTACCCACTTCCTGGATCGCTCGCTCAGTGTTTTCACCCAGGGAGAATGTTGCCACCTTCGTGGAGTGGGTGCTGGAGAATAATGGACTGTTTTTTTCCATCTGCCTTGTGGAGGAAGACATCTCCAGCCCCACTCCCGATCCAGAGCCCAGCCAGCCTTCATCACCCTGCAGCACAGAGCACAAGCCAGAGCCCACCGCAGCCACAGAGCCAAAGCTCACTGCGATTAAAGCACCAGCGCCGGATAAAGTGACGGAGGACAACATCGCCCCGGAGCTTGAACTCGACGACGCGACTGACCAGGTGTGTGAGCCGGCAACACTGTGCATCACCGTGGGAGTCCTTGTGGAGATTGAGGGCTTTGAAGGAGGCCCCGCCCACACTCCTGACACTGAGGGTGAGCTGCAGCTGAGTTCTGGACAATATTATAAGGAACTTTTGGACATATTTGAGGAGAATCTGATAGACTGGTTTGGGGAGATATTAGCCAGCCCTCCTGTGTCTCCGCTGGTTCTGTCCAGCACTCCTGTGTCTCCACTGGTTCCGTCCAGCTCTTCTGCGTCTCCTATGCTACCACCCAGCCTCCCTCTCCCACCTCCTCTAAAACCAGTTAGCTCCTCAGCCCTGTCTCTGCTGGTGCCTGTCTGTCCCTCAGCTCACCCTCAGGCTGCGCCATCAGGGCGTTCGGATCCGTTTCGGGACTTCCAGGCTTCAGCTCTGCCTAGGCGTGAGGATCCCCAGTCTCTGCCTCCAGCCTCCGAGTCCTTGCTCGGCTCCACCTGGGGCCTCATCCTGGCTGGTCTCTGGACCTCCATCTGGCTCCTCCTGCTCCGGGCTCCTCCCTGGCTCCTCCATCCTTCTACTCCACCCTGGCCTTATAAACTTTACCCCTTTCCCATTGCCTGCCCCAAGCGCGCCTCCTGAACCCCCACCATGGCATTGCTGTGAAGAACCTTTTAAAGCACCTTTATTTTTAAGAGTGTACTCTTTTTTTACTTTTTAAGGGCTGAGAATGAAAACTGGCTTGATGTCAATTTGGTGTTGACGTAACGTTGGATTTTGGTTACACAATCTAAAAACAGCAAAAAATCTACATCAGCTGACGTCAGTATTGGACATCAAATTAATATTGATGTTAGACATTGAATTGACATTGAATTTTGGTCACCCGATGTTGTGACCAAAATTTATGTCTTATGTGATGTCTTATGATGTTGTGTGCCTGCTGGGAGTCATCAAAGCTTGGTAAATATTGGTCGCAGATACAGAGATTTACTTTAAATTTCACCAAACTGATTACTCATTTAAAAACTCTCACAGATTCATCCCATTTAAGTCTTATTTTGATGTAACAAAGTAGTTATATCTAAGTGTATGAGTTGTTTACTTACTTTTTCAAATTAGTCTTTCCATTAAAGCCATTATATTGTTAATTCACGCTGATTCGCGAATGCGCACAAACACAAGAGGTGGGATTTATTGCATAAACCTCCATTCTTTCTCAATTACCCCACTAAAAGCAATGACGTGCTTTAGGATCTGTTAAAACACAATGGGCTCAGGGGAGGTGAGAGAGACACCTGCTGGTGTCGCTGTTGGATAATATTTCTTCAGTTTTATTTTTGTACTACAAATTTTTTCTCTCCCAATATTTTGAAAAGACACTCTAGCCTCCCTTGCCTCCTCGGAGGAAACGCCCCTGACACACATTTTCTCTATGCCTTCATCTCACTTCCCTGCTTTAAAAACATCAGCTGTACTATATGAGGGACATGAGAACATGAGGCACACATCTCTCTGACAGCACCAGGAGAGACGGTGCTCGAAAGACATGTTTTTATGAAGCCATAAACATCGGCCCATCTGCTACTGCCAATGATCTCAGCAGCTAAGAGAAGTGCAGGTTTATGACTTCATACAAAGCCTACAGCACTGAATATAAACAAGTGTGAGAGAAACAACCTGCAGGTGATGGGAGAAACTCATTTGGCAGGTGCTCATCACATGGGCTTCCTTTGAAAACCTGCTTTACCATTCTGGGTTATAAAACATACAGATGAGATGTCTCGTTTGCTTTTGTGAGAGCAGTTGTGAATTTAAATATGCAACATTCTATGCACAGTGTATATGTCTGGAAATGTTACTGCATCTGTTTGTGGAACTAAGAATGAAAGTATTTAATGAACTCTGGGTTTTATGTTTTCATTTCATGGCTTTTTGTGCTTTAGGTGATGTGAAATCCCTCAAATGAAAAGCTTACTACTAAATGCTAGCTGATGTAAGAGAAATGCTTTGTTGTCACACTACATAATTATCCATACAAATTCAGTATGATAGAAGAAAATTGTGGGCAATAAGGACACAATGACCTTGAAGCACTATTTCTGCTCCCCACAAAAAGAAATTTGTTATCCGTTCTACAAAAAAAAAAAAAAAAAAAATCATTCTATTTTTGAATAACGTTTTAACTCTGTGCCCAGAACGACAACATAACTTTAAGACATTCTATCCAGGGCGCACACATGACAGGAACTTTAGCCTTGGAACTTATACGAAACACTAACTGCTTTACATCAAAAAATCAACGACAGTAATGGTTGCCGTTATAATATAATGGCTGATTTGTCAGTTCTAATTGGAGCTACGATTGTCTGAAATGGTGTCACCATTGCAGTGATTAGAAATGATACACCACTCACCCTCTTGACCTTCCTCTACAGACCACACATGCTCTCTCTTTTTACATAGCTTAATTGCATCTTGCCCACTGAGGATGTGGGTAATTCAATATAACGTCATGTTCTCACACTAGACTCATCTGGATTAAATGTCCATCAAACTGCTGCAGTTTATCACAATATATTTTGTGGCCACAGACTACTCTAGTATTACAGAAATGATCTGTTCTATTCCAGCCAGAAAGGTTTTAGAGATGAAATGTAAATGTAGAGGATCAAATAAATCCAAATGTGTCACAAAAGTATAAAACTGAAGCCATATTCCATTTAAAGGTCTGTCCGAACCAAATGAATTGAATTACAGCCTAGACGAATGCTTACTGGCTCTCGGTATTGCTGTCTAATCAAATAATGCCATCAATAAAACAGAGTTGTACAGAAGAAATACACATTATGTCAGGTGTCAAAATGATTCAAATGTTGTCATCATTATTTGCCTCTATTTGCAGATGCCAACATCTCATAAAAGGTTATATAAAACATCATAAACTGGATTTACAGTTTGCTTTTAATCAAACTCAATCACCACAGATGCAACTATAACAGTCAAAACATCTTCATCTGATCCCAATAAACATTTACACTACCAGTCAAAAGTCTGAACACACCTGTCTGATTCTATGATCTGAGAAACTGTTTGATCTAAAGGCTTACACTTAAATGATTGACATTACTTTTGCTATTTGTTCTCCTCTGTACAAACCTATTTTAATGAAAAATAATACTGGAAATTTTTGGTATTATATAATATTCTGATATTTGGTAGAGAAATCGTTTAAAAAATAAAATAAAAATAATTGAATATTATAATATATTTAGATTTATATACCATATAATAATTTTACTATATATAATAAAATAAATGTCCTGACCCATCGACAGGGGCGCTGCTCGCAATTTTGGGCCCTATGACAAAATATGATGTTGGGCCCCCCATACCACACAAAAGCAGACCTCTGGGGGCCCCTAAATGGCGTGGGCCCTTAGAATTGTCCTAACTTTCCCCCCCTTAGCGGCGCCCCTGCCCATCGAGTCATGGACTCCACTAGACCCCACCTGATCTCAACACCAAAATGTACCAATAGTATATATCACTGCAGAAATTAATGTTTACAGCTCCACATGTTTCACTTTCCAGCTGTAACAAGCTTGTTTGGTATCAGCCAGCATGGAATTGGACTTATGGTGCAGACATCCTTGGGTACGAATCCCTTGAAAAACATGACTCACGATGAAGGAGCTGAAAGATGACTCATCTTAGATGAGAGATTGAAAAACATGCTAAAACAGCATTGCGGATGCGTTTTTACATCACATTCGCTTTTTTTCATATAATTGGGTAGGTTTGGGTGTAGTGCAGGTGGTCATTATTTTAAAATGTCACGGAGTTATAGCACCACTCAAGGAAAATTACAAGTTTACAAGTCTGACTCAAGTCAGAACTGCCGTGACACATACAAAACCTATGTTTCATAAAACATACCATATGTATGTTCATCTTTTCCAGGGTGAAAAAAAACAAATGCTTTTTGGCGCCACTGGACATTTGACATAGAATACATGGGGTACATATTTTGCGTCTTGCGAGAAAGTTCCAACAGGTACGTTTTCATCATGAGATCAGGTTGACTAGACACCTGAAGGTGTGCCGTGGTATCTGGCACCAAGATGTTAGCAGCAGATCCTTTAAGTAGGTTGCGAGGTAGGGCCTCCATGGGTCAGACTTGTTTGTTCAGTACATCCCACAGATGCTTGATTGGATTGAGATCTGGGGAATTTGGAGGCTAAGTTAACACCTCAAACTTGTTGTCCTCTCAAACCATTCCTGAACCATTTTAGCTTTGTGGCAGGGCGCATTATCCTGCTGAAAGGCTACAGTCACCAGGAAATACAGTTTCCATGAAAGGAATGTGTACATGGTCTGCAACAATGGTTAGGTAGGTGGTATGTGTCAAAGTAACATCCATATGGATGGCAGGACCCAAGGTTTTCCAGAAGAACATTGCCTAGCAGAGGTCTCAAACTCAATTCCTGGAGGGCCGCAGCTCTGCAGAGTTTAGCTCCAACCAGGTCCAACTCACAACTCACATCTGCTTGGAGGTTTCTAGTAATCCTGAAGACCTTGATTAGCTGGATCAGGTGTGTTTGATTAGTTTTGGAGCTAAACTGTGCAGAGCTGTGGCCCTCTAGGAACTGAGTTTGAGACCAATGGCCTAAAGCATCACACTGCTTCCACCAGCTTGCCTTCTTCCCATAGTGCATCCTGGTGCCATGTGTTCCCCAGGTAAGCGATGTACACGGCCATCCACGTGATGTAAAAGACAACATCAATCATCAGACCAGGACACCTTTTTCCATTGCTCTGTGGTCTAGTTCTGATGCTCACGTGCCCACTGTTGGCGCATTGTGTGGTGGACAGGGGTCAGCATAGGCACCCTGACTGGTCTACAGTATATAGTATATATATATCTTACAGAGTGACAGCGGCGTGAGGCGTGTGGATCCATACGCAAAGCTTTATTTAAAGGCATAGTCATACACAGGCAGGGTCAACACTGGCAAACAGGTATATTAAGAGCAAGACACAAGAGTAGTCCAATAAACAGGTGAGGGTCGAGTGACGGTGAACGTAATCCAGGGGGCAAGGTAATCCACAAACAGGTAATCCACAAAACAGGCTAGAGTCCAAACGAGGGGCGAACAGAGTCCAAAATGGCAATACAAAGGGTTAAGCCAAGACAGGCGATAAATCCAGGGCAGGCAGAAAAACAGACATAACAAGATCTCAATTTCTTCTCCAACTTCAAAATCGTCCTACATCACTGTTTTACCTTTTTTTGTAAAGGGTGTTTGATCTTCTCTGCACGTTTACTTTGTAAACACTGGGTCAGTACTTCTGCAGCAATGTAGTACGATTTTGAAGTTGGAGGAGAAAATGTAATGAGAGTTCCCTTCCGGAGGGAACTCTACGCTGCGTCCTGGTTCAGGACACTATGGGAACTGCCTTCGGCATGACCGGTTCTGAAACAAGGTATAGAACAACGACAGTGAACTTGACACTGGCCGGCGCCAGCCTATGACATCATCAACAGGCGCCTGCTAGTATAAAAGCAGGTGCCTGAGAGCACAACACCATCTTTTTGTCTTCAGAGTCCTCTGTTCTAAACGAGTGAGTACAGCGATGCCTAGAGAAAGAAAACTGTTTAGGAAGTGTGCGGATCCGTGTCAGAGAAATCTGACACTTGATGACGCACACGACCTTTGTTTGGTGTGTTTAGGTGTAAGAGCACGCGCGCTCGGCTCTAGAAGAGCGGAGCGCGTTCATTGTGAGAGTTTCACTTTGAAGAAACTCCGTTCTCGTCTGGCCCTTTTCTCGAGGGAATCGGGCCATCCATCTGCCCCACGCTGCTCCGGTCCCGCCACAGCTGAGGCTGATCGGCGGCTGAGATTGCGGGGCTCACAGGTGGAGCTGGCTGACAAGTTCGAGAGAGCGTTTAATCGCTCGCGCACGTCAGCCGGAGACGAGAATGCGCTGCTAGCGGATGATGTGTTGTCTCTCACATCCTCCGGTTCTGCAGCGAGTGCTCTTTTGGCTTCAAGCCAGGGCGAGCAGGAGGTTGAAATGGAACAAATATGAGCTCGTTTGAGCCCATGCAGCCTCTCTGCCCCGCATATGAAGAGTTGATGTCTGTTATGGACCGCGCGGCTGCCCGCTTGTATCTGCAGTGGAAGCCCGCGAGGGAAGAGGCCGCTCTCGGCAGACTAGACGAGCGGCTTCTTCCGGGCCATGACAAAGCCAACTCCTGTGAGCCTCCCATTCCTTCCTGATCTGCTTAAGAGATCGAGAGGGAATGGGACAGGCCATATTCAGCCCGCATTCACAGGCATCGGCATGTGAATCATGCTGATGTCGAGGGAATGCATGGGCGCGGATATGTGACGATGTCTCTCGCTGACGGTTGCGAACTATTTCTCAGAGCGAGGGACATCGACCCTGAAGGCTCCAAAGGCACATATGCGGCAGTGGCCGGTGCTCCTCTGCACACGATGGCAGTGTTGCAGAGGCGCACCAGGCTGATCTGCTGAAAGATCTGGACCGAGCCCCGGGGGTTTGCATCCCTTGCCGGTCCACGCCTCCACCTAAACACCGGGGGGAAACCAGGCCCGTCCTGGCCCAAGGGCCAGAGACGAGGCCAGGTCGCCAGTGTGGGGCTACCTGCCCCTTCCTTTTCCCCTTGACTCCGGGGCTGGGCCAACGATGAGACTGAGGCTCCATCTGTTGGCCCGGTATGTGAACAGTAAAGACACTTTAATAAAATATTCAAGCGTGTATGTGTATGTTTTCTTTTGTCTACCAGCTCCGCTTGGGTGTTTACTATTGCAGTTTCGAGCTCCTCCTGAGTTCTACTGCCACCAAGTGCCGAGTGTAGCCAGGTCTCCCCTCGTTTTATAAAAGAAAACAGTGTGTAGAGACCTCCACTCGTAGAAACCCCCTCGTGGGTTAAGCGTTGTCAGGTTTTGAAACCTCCGCTAGAGTGAGCTTGGTATAGACATGATCCAACATACATATACATACGAGAATAACATTCTTGAGAGTAGTCAAGCTGCTTCAGGCGGAGTATCGCTCTGCCGAAGCCTCCGCTCACTCAAACCCTGCTAAGAGTAATACTCTTTTTGCATGAGTGTGGTCAGGTACCTTCCCTGTGTATTTTCATATACACATATGTGCAGGGGCGTCGCTAGGAATTCTGGGCCCCGTGCACTAACTCAGCTAAGGGGCCCCCCTAAAAACTAAAAATTACTTCTTGGGGGGGTGTTTGTGTAACCTCTTTCACCTGGGTCCTACTCGCACCCGCTCCGAGCGGGTCTCGAACCCGGGTCTCCTGCATGGGAGGCGGACGCACTAACAATAAAGCTAAAGGCAGCGCTCTCAAACATTGGTCGTTAGTGCATGTCTTGACATCGGGGAGAGATGTTTACCTGCACAGCACCTATAAACTGGCCTCCGTTACATTCGCGATCGCAATATTGCGTTCGGGGGCGGGGGGTTGTTTCGCGATCGCAATGCTACGTTCCGGAGGGGGGGTCGCGATGGGCCCCCTCTCGCCAAGGGCCCCTGTTACTTTGTTCCACTATTACCCCCTGTCCGACGCCCCTGCACATGTGAGACCTCCACTCCTGGGAGTTTGTGTGCTAGGGTGAATAGAGCGTTGTCAAGGCTCCCTCTCTGAGAGAGAGGTGTTTTACTGGAGCCTCCGCTCTCTTTAAAAAAGCCCCGCTTTGAAGTAGAATTGAGTGTAGCAGGCCTAGGAGGCCTCCTCTCTGTGAAGTCCTCTGTGAAGAGAGACATATAAAGATAATACTTCTTAGCGCTGAATGTGGCAGGTCATTTTTAAACCTCCATTCATGAGAGCTTTTTACTGGGTCGAGTGTTGCTAGGCTCCCTCTATGTGAGGTGTTTCTGTTAAGCCTCCACTTCCCAGAAATACAGGCCGGGAGAACACAAGGTTAAGGCAGCTTGTGAACTCTTTCCGTGGACCTGTCACTACAAGCGTTGAGTGTAAAACAAAGTAGGCCTCCCTTCCATGAGAGGGCGTGTATTCCAAGGCCTCCACTCGATAGAGCTTCCTCAGTTGAGCGTCGTCAGGCTTGTTATGTTCGAGAGCTTAAAGCCTCCCTCACTGAAAGCTCCGCTTCCGGGTTCTGCTATCACACGGGATAATACAGGTGTCTTTCTCGCGAAACGCTTAGAGCACCTTCTTAAATCCACGTTAGTGGTGTTTGCTCACGCAAGTCTTTGAGCACTCTCTGAAATCCACGCGAGTGGTGAGTGCACTACTCAGGCACTTCACTAAAATCCATACTTATGGTAAGGTTCCTCCCGTAAAGGCAGGTTCCTTCTTCAAATCCCTCACGGGTTGGACCACGCAGGATAATCCTCCGTGCCCATTTTTCGAGTTGGTTCCAAAACCCTTAAGTTTTACAACTCCTTTGATAGCACAGTGTAATAGGTCTCCCTCTGTCACAGCCAACAGTACTGAGACCTTCACTCTCACAGTTATAGCAGCTGGCAGGCCCATGAGTGCCTCGCTGACTATTTTTTGGGGGAGTGCAGTCTTCCACTCACCAAAAGCTAGTGTTGTAGGCTTCTCTCCTTGGAGATGTAGTCTCGGAGCCTCCACTACACAGAGCTAGATGATAAATGAGATTTTTCATTATTGGCTCTGACTGTGAGTATCTGCCTTTCTTGAGCGTCGAGTGTAGTCAGGCCTCCCCTCGCCTAGAGCGTTTTACCTGAGGCCTCCACTCTGAAGAGTTTCCTAGGGAGAGGGTCGTAGGCCTCCTCTCGCTTAGAGAGTCTTTCTGCTGAAGCCTCCCCTCTCCAGAAGCTCCGCTTTCAGGCTCCGCTATCGCCTAGAGACTGCAAATCTGGTGATCCTCGCTATGCTCAGGACACCTACTCAAAACCTCATTTGTGGTGTTTGCTCACGCGAAGTCTTTGGGCATTCTCTAAAATCCACGTGAGTGGTAAGTGCACGGTTCAGGCACTTCACTAAAATCCATACTCATGGTAAGGTCCCTCCCGTAAAGGCAGGTTCCTTTCTCCCATGGACCACGCAGGGTTCCTCCGTGTCCATTCTCTGAGCTGGTTTTTCTCAAAAACCTTTTAGTTTTCCAGCTCCAATCCAGATAGCGCTGCTAGCAGGATCGAGTGTCGGGCCTCCTCAGGCCTCACTCTCCAGAAGAGCTCCAAAATGAAGGTATTTCTGTCGCACAGGCTAGTCAGCCTCGCGGATGACCTTCAAGGCTAGAGTGTAGCTAGGTCTTGAGACCTCCACTCTCAGAGTTCTTCCTTGCTAAGCACGGAGGTGTGTTAGGCTCCCTCTTTAGAAAGCCTCCACTCTCCAGACTCCACTCAGGCAGTACTGTCGTTTAGGCTGTTCAGCTTCGATGAACGCCTGCAGTGTTGAAGTGTAGTAGGTCTTGGGACCTCCACTCTTAGAGTCCTTCTGCTGCTCGCAGAACATTGCTCAGAGTCCTTCGTTGCCTCCAGAGACTCACTAGAAATAGGCGGTCCGACTGCACAAGCTATTCAGCCTCGCGGACCACCTCTGGTGTTGGGTGTAGATAGGTCACTGACCTCCATCCTTAGAGTCGTCCTCTGCTGGGTGCAGAGTGGTACCAGGCTTCTTTCTTACCAAAGCCGCCACTTTGCAGAAACTCCACTCAGGTAGTTCTGCTGCACAGGCTATTCAGCCTCACTGACTACCCCCAGGTTTTGAGTGTAGAGGCGCCACGGCACCTCCATTCTTAGAGTTGCACCCTGGAAGGCACAGAGTGTTGCCAGGCTTCCTTTCGGCGAAGCCTCCACTCCTCGGGAAATCTCCACTTAGACAGGCCTGCTGCACAGGCTATTCAGCCTCACAGGCCATCGTCAGTGTCAAGTGTAGTTAGGTCATGAGACCTCCACTCTGTAGATTCCCTCTGAGCAGAAGCTCCACTCGGGTAGTTCGGGTTGCATAGGCTATGCAGCCTCACTGAATACCCCCAGTGTCGAGTATAGGCTTTTTCCTCCGGGCGTGAGTGTAGCCAGGTCTCCCCTCACTGAAGGGCTAGTGAGACCTCCACTCCTATGAGCTGGTGGACTGAACGTTGTCAGGTTTCCTCTCTTTTTAGAGAGTCTTCTGTGAAGCCTCTGTTCTCCAGAGGCTCCGCCTCCAGTACTTCTAGGCGTGAGTGTAGCCAGGTCTCCCCTCACGGCAGGGTTATTTGAGACCTCCACTCCTAAGAGCTAGTGGATGGAATGTTGTCAGGTTTCCTCTCTTTTCAGAGAGTCTTTTATGAAGCCTCCATTCTCCAGAAGCTCCGCTTTCAGTACCTTCAAGGGTGAGTGTAGCCAGGTCTCCCCTCACTGGAGGGTTATTTTGAGACCTCCACTCCTAAGAGCTAGTGGATTGAATGTTGTCAGGCTTCCTCTCTTTTAGAGAGTCTTTTATGAAGCCTCCATTCTCCAGAAGCTCCGCTTCCCCATCTATACCTGTAGCACTGAATGTTGTCAGGTCCCTAGAGCAGGCGTTCGCCCTGCCGAGACCTCCATTCCCTAAACTCCGCCCCTTATGGTCAGGGCGTTTATGAGCTCCTTCACTTAGAGAGCTAAGTGTAGTAGGCTTCCTCTAGGCCTCCACGCTTGAGAGTTGTGTGCACAGGTAGCCGGGCTAGCCGTGGCAGGTCACTGGGCCCCAGCGACTCTCGCTGATGCAGGGGTGATTTCCTTCTTGACTCCTCATTCAGTCAGTTTGATCACCTATCCCTCGGCATGGCGGCGTTGGTATAAGCGTTCCCATAGTGTCCTGAACCAGGACGCAGCGTAGAGTTCCCTCCGGAAGGGAACGTCTCAGGTTACGTAGGTAACCCTAGTTCCCTGAGGACAGGGAACGAGACGCTGCGTCTCAGGGCCATGCCTCGGGCCCTGCACAGACCTCCATCCGACAAAAAGATGGTGTTGTGCTCTCAGGCACCTGCTTTTATACTAGCAGGCGCCTGTTGATGATGTCATAGGCTGGCGCCGGCCAGTGTCAAGTTCACTGTCGTTGTTCTATACCTTGTTTCAGAACCGGTCATGCCGAAGGCAGTTCCCATAGTGTCCTGAACCAGGACGCACCGTCTCGTTCCCTGTCCTCAGGGAACTAGGGTTACCTACGTAACCTGAGACGTTTTTCGGCCTACTCTAACTATCTTGAACCGGAATACACAGAGTACAAGCAGAGCTAGACAAGACGAGCATTTGTGGTTAAGAAATATGTAAACTGTCAATTTTTTAAAGAAAATAACCGACTGTTTCGCTAGATAAGACTTTTCTTCCTTGGCTGGGATCATTTAGAGCCCTTTGAAGCTGCATTTTGGAAGTTCAAACTAGGGGCACCATAGAAGTCCACTATATGGAGAGAAATCCTGAAATGTTTCCTTATTAAACATAATTTCTTTACGACTGAAGAAAGAAAGATATGAACATCTTGGATGGATTTGTTCTGGAAGTGAACTTCTCCTTTAAAATTTAGTCTTCATGTGTTCATATGTAAGAGGTTCATAATATTTGGGGCTCCTTGGTATTTAAAAATTGAAAACCCCTGAACTATATTGACATCCTGCTAGATATCAAAAAACAGCAAAACATACCTTAGTGAGCTAAGCTCGCTGAGTTAGTTAGTGTTTTACTGTAACGTGCAGTGGAAATTGAACAGCAAAGAGATGCCAAAACATTAATTTAACTTTCTTTGACAAATGAAAAACTTTCCCTTTTTCACAGTCCTGCTAAGAGGCATCTAAAAATAGAGGCAAGACGTTACCAACCAGTGATGACTGATCATGAAAGTGAGTTTGACTCTTTGAGTGCAGACTCATGTGGTATGATGTGAGCGTGTAATTCAAACTTTAATTGCCTACCCCGTGTATCTGTTCCCGCAGGCAACAAGGTGTAGTGTCTTCAGAACAGAGCACCCAGAGCCATTATTTTTCCTTTCTGTTTTGCAGATGAGCGCAGAGTCCCACTATAGATTATTAGTGTTGGCATGTTAATAAGAGGTGGTTTAAAAGCACCCTTTAACACGCCAATAAGTGGCACTACAAATATGAATATTCTGCAAATGAATAGTGAAACTGTGTGTCAGATATCTCTATTTAAAGAGCCTAAATGACATGAATTACTTCTCAGGTATAAATGGATTTAGACCAACTGTTTGAAGTGTTGCAGAACATCATATGAATAGGCCAGTCAAAAGCCAACATTTTCTTTAAATGCAAACGCCATAATGATAATGGTCTGTTTTATAGGCTGTACTCAAAAGTCTGAAAGGTTATTCATTCCAAAAGGTTACAATGTGAGAATTAAAGTGTCAAACTGGACAGACTGACAGTCCCCTGCAGTTTACTTAGATTAGGCCCCTGTGTGGCGCATATATGACTCAGAGAACAAACAGTGTGTGTCTTACGTCTAAATGACTCCATGTTGTGTCGGAGCCCTAAAAGCAAGTCATTAATGTGCTATTTGAGCAGAAAACAACAGAAAAAGTCTAAATGGAATCTGATTTAGCTCTTGGGAGCTTTTATAATGCGTGTGCTGTAAAAGCAACTTAGTGGAAAAAGATGGCCTCTCCTGAAATTACATCAGTTAATGCTTCCAGGAATTAGTCATTTGTTCAAACTCATTCAGAGCCCTGTGTAAGACTTTAAATAAACTGCTTTCCACTTAATTTTTCAAGGACGCCTGATACATTGGCTGCATGATGGTATGCATCCTAAAATTGCAGGGTTGATAGTGTACAAAGATTAAGAGCTTATTCGCATAGACAAAATCTTAGTGACGGTGACATTAAACATCTGCGATTTGTCCTCACACCTGAAGTAGCCTACTCGTCTCTTCTCAGCAAAAGCATCTTTGTCTTCTATTGCAGTAGGTATTGAGAATCTTTCACTGCGCAGATGTTGCCAGAGGTTTCACAAAGATATTTCTATTTTTCACCTCTGAGACTTTGCATTGGCTTATCAGAGAAACTCTAACTGTTACCTAGGCAACTGCCGCTATACTTAGAGATAAGTTAACAACCTTAACTATTCAGTGAAATACAGTTCAACATCACAAGTCATCTCGCACTTAAAACATTGTTCCTTGATTCTTGTTGCTAAAATGATTCAAATGAAATGCTTAATGCGATGTTCGGATTATAGTTGTGTCACTGAGCTCATAATTGCTGGCGGTCTCGCTTGTTTTCATTCAGAGGAAGAAGTAATGTCGCAGCACAACACAAGTGCTCCCTCAGTTGATTTTAAATGATACTGCATGTCCTTGTACAGTCAACAAAGTGTGCTTTGCTTTTTATAAAATTAATTTACATTTACATCAGCTATAACCCACAAGGTTATTAGTTACCCAACATAAAATTCTCAATAAAGTTTTCCTAATGTAATACAAAGCATACAATATTTCAATTAATTAGATGATCTGTAATATAAATTGAAAATTCAAATTCCAAATAAGTTACTGAAACATAACATATAATTTGAATTTAAGAAAACAGAATCAATATGAAATTAAATAAAAAAATGACTGTTTCCTAATCATTTTTAAACAAGTCTATTTAAATGTTTTGAATAAAGCTTTGAATTTTCAAGGTTAATAGGTGTGACAGACAGACAGACAGATAGACAGATATAACTGTTTTCATTTTTACCTTGAAAACCATTTTTAAACAAGTCTTCTTTAAAATTGGATTATTTGATGGGCAGATGGATGGATAGATATATTTTTCAGTAGTGAATTTTGCACAACCCTGGTAGTACTTCTTAGGAATTTTACAGCAAGAACATATCAGTGCTTATACACTTTATATGAAGCATATAAAGCAAGATTGCTGTGCTGTTGTTGAGTAAGGGATCTCATATAATACATGTTGTATGAGGGATGTGCTGAGTTGGCCTGAGCACATCCCATGAGACCAAAGAGGTCTGGCTTCCCTCTCCTTCCAACCCAAGTCTGACAAGACAACAATGTTTTGATAAACAGAAATAGTCCAAATCTATTTAAAGTCTACACAGAGATGTGCATCAAATGTTATTTCAGCAATCCAGAGAAAAGCTGCCCACACCAGTGTGGGGCCCTGGAGTCACGAAAGAGCATCTACACCTGATTCAATATTCAGCTATTATTATTCTCTCAGTGTGGTCTTATGCTGCCCTCTGCAGGAAACGGCAACATCCTTTTGCCATTCTTGCGCATCCTGATACTTGAAACCTTTTTCCTCGACAAAAACACACACATTCACAGATGAATTATGAATTTCTTTATCAAAGAGCACCAGAGGCAAGAACATCAAACATCTGAGAAATGTTTGATGCTCTTGCCTCAGCTGCTCTTTTCTTTTTCTATTTCAAATCATTATTTCAAAAGCCTAAATATTATTTAAGTGACTTTTTAAAAATCAAATTAAGATTTAATGCATTTGTGCATATTGCACAAACTAGATGCAGAAACAAATTGGACAGGAAACTACAAAATACATTGAAAATGCGCAACGATAGTCTAGTGATGTAATTGTAGCATGGGGTTCAAGTCCTGGTAATATATAAATTATGGCTGTCAAACAATTATTCGCATTAAAAATAAAAGTTTTTGTTTACATATGTAACCCTGGACCTCAAAACTAGCCATACGGGTCAATTCTTTTAAAATCATCTGAAAGCTCTTGGTAATCCACATTATTTATCTAAAATTAAGTTTTTATATATTTATGATAGGAAATTTACAAAATATCTTCATGGAACATGATCTTTACTTAATATCCTAATGATTTTTGGCATAAAAGAAACATTGATAATTTTGACCCATACAGTGTATTTTTTGGCTATTGCTGCAAATAAACCCTGTGCTATTTAGGACTTTTGAATTATGTGTGTGTACTGTGTATATTTATTATGAATATATAAATAGCCTACATACACATGCAAGGATATATTTAAGAAAATATGTTATGTTTATACACTATATTGCCAAAAGTATTCGCTCACCTGCCTTGACTCACATATGAACTTAAGTGACATCCCATTCGTAATCCATAGGGTTCAATATGAAGTTGGTCCACCCTTTGCAGCTATAACAGCTTCAATTCCTCTGGGAAGGCTGTCCACAAGGTTTAGGAGTGTGTTTTGGGGAATTTTTGACCATTCTTCCAGAATCGCATTTGTGAGGTCACACACTGATGTTGGACGAGAAGGTCTGGCTCTCAGTCTCCGCTCTAATTCATCCCAAAGGTGTTCTATCGGGTTGAGGTCAGGACTCTGTGCAGGCCACAGTCAAGTTCATCCACACCAGACTCTGTCATCCATGTATTTATGGACCTTGCTTTGTGCACTGGTGCACAGTCATGTTGGAAGAGGAAGGGGCGAGTTCCAAACTGTTCCCACAAAGTTGGGAGCATAGAATTGTCCAAAATGTCTTGGTATGCTGAAGCATTCCGAGTTCCTTTCACTGGAACTAAGGAGCCAAGCCCAGCTCCTGAAAAACAACCCCACACCATAATCCCCCCTCCACCAAACTTTACACTTGGCACAGTGTAGTCAGACAAGTACCGTTCTCCTGGCAACCGCCAAACCCAGACTCGTCCATCAGATTGCCAGATGGAGAAGCGCGATTCGTCACTCCAGAGAATGCGCTCCACTGCTCTAGAGTCCAGTGGCAGCGTGTGTTACACCACTGCATCCGACGCTTTGCATTGCACTTGGTGATGTATGGCTTGGACGCAGCTGCTCGGCCATGGAAACCCATTCCATGAAGCTCTCTGCACACTGTTCTTGAGCCAATCTGAAGGCCACATGAAGTTTGGAGGTCTGTAGTGATTTACTCTGCAGAAAGTTGGCAACCTCTTCGCACTATGCACCTCAGCATCCGCTGACCCCGTGGCCTACCACTTCGTGACTGAGTTGCTGTTGTTCCCAAACGCTTCCACATTCTTAGCTGACAGTTGACTGTGGAATATTTAGGAGCGAGGAAATTTCACGACTGGACTTGTTGCACAGGTGGCATCCTATCACAATTCCATGCTGGATTTCACTGAGCTCCTGAGAGCGACCCATTCCTTCACAAATGTTGATAAAAACAGCCTAGGTGCTTGATTTTATACACCCTGGGGGGTAAACGATGACTTTTCTCAGGGCCCATGACTGAGAGGGGGCCCAGAGAAGCCCCCAATAAAATTGTGGTGCTAAAAAAAAATTTGATAGTAAGAATTACAAGAATAGTGCAAGAATAGTGTCAAAAGGAGTGAAATTTTATTTTCCTTTAAATATAATTTTAAGATCACAATAAATGTTGTTAACTAATGTAAATCAGTGATGCGTGGGTCAATGTATAAACAACCCGAACCCGGACCGCAAAAAAAAAAAAAAGAAGAAAGAAAATATTGTACCCGACCTGCTTCCTGACCCGCATTTTTAATATTTGCGACTGACACCAGCGATTATATGCGGCTATGTGGTGGAGATGCTTTCACTGTCAAACATCATTCGGCATTAATAGGTAATTTTGTCAAAAGAAATGTTCTTGATTACAAGAAAAAGACAGATTGTTCTTGTTGTGATTTATTTTGTCTTTCCTTTATACAGATTTAAATAGTTTCGTTTTCAAAGTACTCTAAATTATGTCAGTGATTCTCCGATGTTAAATATGATCAAGAATTATTTTATTTCAATCTACAGTGTAATAAAAGTTAAGAAAAAGATTAACCTATAGCCCTAAATATAGACTACAAGCTAATTCCTTTTTTCTTAACTTTTAACTTCTTTTAAAAAATTATCAAGAATATTAAATCAACTTAATGGGCTAGGTTAACGAATTTTCTTATACAAACATAACGAATGCACTTCAAAACGAAGTTTTCATATATAAATTCAGGAATCACTAATATGACAAAATAATATTATTTTATACATATATTAATTGTATAGCTATAATAGTTGTATCAAATGAATAAGGAAATTATAGTGCCTTGAATTTATTAAGTAATGTTTAATTTTGTTCGTTTCGCTCTCTGGAAATGTAAAGAAAAATACCTTTTTTACTTGGAATTCGTTTTTAATCCCTGGTTTTAAACAAGCATATACATGAGATAATTTATATATTATTGCTTGAATAAACGTTTAAAATAGTGCTAGAAATTTTATAATTAAGGAAATTAAACAGACCTAGTCATTTGAAAAGACATAGTGAAACGTGTCTAATAATTCCAAAAAGAAAGAGAAGCATTGGACATAATCGAAATATTCAAGACATTTATTAGGAATACAATTTTCTTAACAATTATGCTGTATGTGTTTATCCAGTCTAATTGAAGTGTGCGTCTGTCCCCCGACTTTCCCAACAAAAATCCCACCCCCTCTCAGAAAATACATGAAGCTGACATTACTGAGTTATATGCGTTTAAATGTAGCCTATTAAAATAGTACAATGGCATTGCTCAGTACAACGTGTTGGGAAATCAGGCATTTTGTCCTGCATCAGCATTTATTCAACAGTTAATAACGCTCAACATTCAAAAGGTAAATATTATTCAGACAATAAAGTGTAGGTCTATGTATTTCATAGAAAATTGTGTCTAGTAGTAGCCTACTATATAAATTACAAAGGTTTACTAGGCATCTTTATTTCAAACGACCCGACCGACCGCGACCCGAATATCATTAAAAATATTTTTGGATGACTCGTAACCGCGGGTAACCGTTTTGGATTTTGGATCAACCGGCGCATCACTCTGATGTAAATGCCTGGCGAGGACCCATCGATCGCGAATCTATACCTACATATAAATACATGTAAATATGTTGAAAATATAAACTGTAATTGTATGTATGTATTTATACATATGGATGCGATCCGATGCGATTAAATGCGATTAATCATTGGCAGCACTAATATAGATTGCAACTGACTCGACTGGCAGTAATCATCCTTGCATTTTCATGTATGGAAAACAGCAGAATTGACTTAATAAAACTACTGATGTTTCATGGGAAAAAGCAAAGCCAAAATAATTATTATTTACAACAAAACGCTATTTAAGCTAACTAGCAACTAAAACGCCTTCAGTCCCAGTAATAACCTTAAAATTATGAACCAATTATCTGTCGATAAAGTTACAGCAAGCTTTTATATTAGCCTAAGCCCATTTTTTGCAACGGTACTGTAACTTTGGTCAAATCTGTAGGAAAGCCGTGAATATGTAAACTAAATTTAGAATATATCCATAGGTTCCATGTGACGTCACTGTAGTTTATCGCCGCCATTTTTGTGTCCGCGCTACCTGTTTCAGTCTATGGTCACAGCAGCCGCAACTACCAGAGGAAGATCAACAAAACTCCCAGACTGTTCACAACAAGTATACAATATGCCCGGGATATGTTGTTCAGTTAGCTGTAAAAACAGTCATCAGAAAAAAAAAAAACTAACAACAGTTTTATTAGATCTCAGCAGTGCTCGAAGTGGGTCGGTATGCATATAGCGTACCGGTGTCATTCACGCAGGTGCTTTCCAAAGCAGGGTTTTTTTTTTTCGGCACAATAAGAGTACTGGAATAATAATTAAATATTGACTAAGATTGTGAATCAGTACATTATAACGAAAATAATGCCTTAAAATGAAAAGAAACATTTTTTTGCGATTACATCATTTTGAACCGATCAACTCGTAAGTCCAAAGATTTAGTAAACAAGAAAGCATTCAAAGAGCAAGTTCAAAACAGTGCTAATGCAGAGAATAGTGACTTACAGTACATCCAGATGCCGTAAATTATTTGTTTTCATTTGGCTTAAGAGCAAGAGTGTTTTATAGTTGAAGGTGTTTTAGATTATGCGGTGTTTAGTGAATTATGAAAATTAAATAATAAACGCTAAACTATTGTACTACATAGCGTTCGTCATTGCAACGCCTGCAGTAAAGTATATACATGTAAAAGGGTTCTCAAAAATAATCATATTTGTTTTGCTAAAACTATTTATGTACAATTACTCTAAAAATGATTTGTCATACAAAAATGGCACACAAGTTACACACAAACCATCGTCCCAAGTAAATGGTACCATTGTGAATTGTGACTGGCTGCACAAGTGGTGTAATAAACTAAATTAAACTAAAATGTTATTGCAGCCATATAGCTTGAATGAATAAAAATGCATATTTTAAATAAAGAAATCTCATGCTTTTGGTGCTTGAATTTGTGCTTCAATAATGAGATCCAGTTTTAGGAATACACAAGACGTGAAAGACGTCTTCCCTCAGGTATATTTTATGTTTTCTTGGCTTGCTGGATGTTGCGCTTATGCTCAATAATCTCATTTTTTTGCATTCGCCAAAACTAATTTGCCGACATCTAAGCGCGGACTGTGGGAATTAGTGCCGTCAGCGCGAGTCCCGTTCGCTGTGAAGTAAGTTAGTGACCAGCCGGCAGAGGATTCTTCAAGGTCTTAAAGCCTTCATCGAGCGACTACGTTCACAACAATTTACACTTTTTGTCCTAAACATACAATCAAGTCAAATACACAGTGTGGGAAGTAGTAGTAAAAAGTAATTTCTTATTTCAATTTATTATTAAATCTCATTGAGATGCGCTGTGTCTGTTGTCATATCGGACACAAACATGGCGGCGAGCATAGCGGAAGTGACGTCTTTGGTACCCATACTAACCCCCGCCACAGTGTCTATCTATGGCTCGATGAACTTACAGCAAAGTAAGCCTAAGCCCATCATTTTTTTTTTTTTTTAAGGTTTTTTTAATGTTATTTTTTGCAACGACATTGTAACTTTGGTCAAATCTGTAAGGGAGCCGTGAATATGTAAACTAAATTTAGAATATATATACTAACCCCCGCCACAGTATCTATCTATGGCTCGATGAACTTACAGCAAAGTAAGCCTAAGCCCATCATTTTTTTTTTTTTAAGTTTTTTTTAATGTTATTTTTTGCAACGACATTGTAACTTTGGTCAAATCTGTAAGGGAGCCTTAATGTGAATTCAGTAGTATGACACTAGATGCCGCTCTGCTCTTGTAGATACATCGACAGACTCGCGAAGAAGTCCTGGGGTCCTGTTTGACGTGTTTCTGGGATACTGGCGGACTGACTGTGCTCTGAATGTCATGGCGACCAACAGCGTGCAACTTTCCGGAGGTTTCGTAACTGATACAAATCAAGAAATCCACAACATAGGTGAGTTGAATATTTCTCAAGAGTAATGGAGGCCTAATGCGACGGGAATGACCGAGCTGAAGGCCGTTATAACAGCCACACGCGGTTTGTTTGTCGTAAAGCCTGTTGAGAGTAGGATGCTAAGCTAACACACGCTTAGTCTTTGTCCGCGTGATCTGTGAGAGCCGTATCCAGTCGTGTTTAAAATGGGGTTTCACTTTCTACGCACACATAATTTAATATTATCACACCAAACAGATTCATTTTATTGTACCTGCAAATAAACAGACAGTGCAGTTGAAGAGCACGCTTGTAGAGTTAGCCTTTGTAGGATGCGCGTGTTGAGTTAGCAGCGCGGGAGCGCATCCTCATTCTGTCTTCTGAATGCTGAAACAACGTGCAAACAAACATGTTATGCAGTATTATGGGTGCTTGTATTAATAGTATGCATGTATATGCTGGTATGATTATAAAATGTTCACAAAACGATGTCGTCTATCCATGAGGTGCGTAAAACCAAAACAATCACACGAGCTAGTCGGTTTGCTTAGCTGCATAACTACATACAGCATTCACTTAACGTAGCAAAATGTAATGTTTTTATATTTATGCGTCTGTGTGCTTGGCGTGATTGGCCGTTTGTAAAAACCGCATTGACTTAGTAATTCAATTTTTTTGAAGGTGCAGCTGGATGCTAATGTTAGTTCTATGTTTACAACACGTTAATGTTACTGTTTGTTTATCATATTTGAGGCCAGACTGGTTACCATGGTAAGTGTTTGTAACCATAGTTTCTGTTACACAGTTTAATACTTTAATAGGGAATATAAGGTGCGTTCCGATCGACAGGGTCCCTACGCAGTGTTCACTGCTCCCTACTCCCTTATAGCACGGTATATCCGTTGAAGTGGACTTCGCTGACAATAATCGCTCATTTGGAATGCCCTGGAACGTCATCAAAGCAAATCAACGGCAGGGTCACGCATTTTATGATATAACATAAATAAATATTGTAATTTATTTTACTTTCAGATTTAAATACATATAAAATACATATACATTTTGACTATATCTATTATATACATAATTTTATATGTTTAGACGGTTAATAGATTGTAGTGGTCTTATCTCGCGCACTTTCTTTCCAACAGGCAGCCTACATTTAAGTATCTTGTGGTAATGTTAAATAAAACAAAATAAAACATGATAGAGCCTCACCTTGCCGGTTTTACTTTCATTCATACAATACAATATGCAAATGTAACATGAATCGCCATAACCATTCATAAACACTTTAATTTGTATAATAATAACAACATTTATTGCAACCGCTCCATTGCAGAGCCTTTAAAAAACTTCAACGGCTCTGCTCCATCGTTAATTCTAATTGGTGATGCGGTGCGCAATGACAGTTGGGTAATTTTCCCCGTCCACTCCCTGTGAAGTGATGTACCGATGTTCCCTTATTCCCTATGCCGTTCGCAGTGCCCTTCGAACTGAACATGTTCGCTTCCTTCGGTTTGGAATCTCACTTAAGATGGCGGAATACCCTGTGAAGTCCACTTCGCAGTCCACTTACGGTCGAATGGAACGCACCTATATTTTAGCCACCACAGTCAAACAGATTAAAATGTAGGGTTTTGTTGTTGTTTTTTGCTCACCTCATAATCATACAGTAATCATACAGTATCTATTCTGTATTCTTTTGGGTGAAACATTGAGTTGACTGCAAGTGATAAGAAGACCTTGAGGGATGCATTTAAAGAAGTTAACTTTTACAACAAAAATTTACAGATAATGTACTCGCCCTCTTCTTGTCATCCAATATGTTCATTTCTTTCTTTCTTCAGTCGATAAGAAATTGTTTCTTGAGGAAAAACATTTCAAGAATTATCTCCATATAGTGGACTTGAATAGTGCCCCCATATTTTAACTTCCAAAATGCAGTTTAAATGTAGCTTCAAAAGGGATCTAAATGATCCCTGCGAGGAAGAAGAGTCCTATCTAGCGTAATAATCTGTCATTTTTCGGAAAAAAAATTGACAATTTATATACTTTAGTTTTTAACCTCATACGCTCATCTTGTCTAGGTCTGCGTGAACTGCGTTTTTTCCAGGTCAATACAGTTAGGGTATGTCGAAAAACTGCCGTCTCGTTTTTTTCCCCAACTTCAAAATCGTCCTACATCACTGGAGAAGTAACGGCTTAATGCGTACAAAGTGAAATTGCAAAGAAGTTTAAACACTCTTTACAAAAAAAATAAAAATAAAATTTGACGTTGGAGAAGAAAACAAGATTTTTTTTTACCTACCCTAACTGTATTGACCCCTATTACACAGACTACACATGTACATCACAAAGACGAGACAAGACGAGCATTTGAGGTTAAAAGATATTTAAATTGTCAATTTGTTTCAGAAATGACCGATCATTTCGCTAGATAAGATACTTCTTTCTCGGCTGGGATCATTTATAGCCGTTTGAAGCTGCATTTAAACTGGATTTTGGAAGTTCAAACTTGGGGGCACCATTGAAGTCCACTATATGGAGATAATTCCTGATATGTTTTCTTCAAGAAACATGATTTCTTTATGACTGAAGAAAGACAAACATCTTGGATGACAAAGGGGTGAGTAAATTATCTGTAAGTTTTTGTTCTGGAAGCAAACTACTTCTTAAATCAGTCCACCTTATGTGATCACTTCTGAGACTAGAGATACTCCAGTCAACTTAGAATATATAGACACTTATAATGTCTATAATAAAATTATAATTTGAGACACGTTAAGAGCAATCTTTCTTATCCCCCAGGAGAGTTGTAGCTACCATCGTTGTCACACTGATTCAGTGTCCTCCTGCAATGTCATAAATTATATAAAAATCAGGCCTGATTCACTGGCTGTAAAGTCGTCTATTTTAATAATGTGAGAATTGAAAGTGATTTGCCAGGCTGATATTATGCAACAGCTCTGCTGATTTGAGTGCAAAGAAGCTCTGTGTGCTCAGCCAAGTGGGTCAGATGTTATGTAACAAGCCCATAAAACATACTTATTTTTTTTATATATAAGATATAACATTAATTTTTTTTGTTTTGGCCTAGTCACTCCGATTTGTTCTCGGTACAATATTTTCACTGACTGCATGGCAAATACATGCAGTGTTTATATGTGACCCTGGACCACAAAACCAGTCTTAAGTCGCTGGGGTATATTTGTAGCAATAGCCAAAAATACATTGTATGGGTCAAAATTATTGATTTTTTTTTATGCCAAAAATCATTAGGAATTTAAGTAAAGATCATGTTCCATTAAGATTTTTTGTAAAATTTCTACTATAAATATATCAAAATGTAATTTTTGATTAGTAATATGCATTAAGAACTTAATTTGGACAACTTTAAAGGTGATTTTCTCAGTATTTAGATTTTTTTGCACCCTCAGATTCCAGATTTTCAAATAGATGTATCTCGGCCAAATATTGTCCTATCCTAACAAACCATACATCAATAGAAAGCTTATTTATTGAGCTTTCATATGTTGTAAACATCTCAGTTTTGTAAAATTTTACCTTATGACTGGTTTTGTGGTCCAGGGTCACATATATGGCAAAATATCTTAATGATATTTTTATAATTAACTGTAAGAGATTTCAGACCATTCAAACTGATGCTATCAAGACTACCACTAATCATTCTTGCAGAATCTCACTGCCTTGGTGAGAAATAAAATTCACAGCAACAATGCATCACAGAAAACAGAATGTTTAAAATGTTTATGATCACTGACATCCTTTTTTTGTGGTTGGTTTGTTGAATTTATATGCATTTATGTATTTGCTTTTCATTTCAGAGTGAAAATAGAGGATCAACGCATTTTGTGTCTGATTTACAGAGCAACATCTACAGAAATTATCAAGAAAACTAAGATCTGGAATCAGTTAAACCAGTATTTGAAATGGAGTGTGCAGTAACCACCGGTCCTGGTAATATACAAAGTTTTAGTCCTTTATACTGTCACGGTTATAGCATTGTGTTTAATCATGTGGAAAGTCGATAATGGCACAGTGATTGTGTACCAGAAGTACCGCATTATTAATTATCCAACAGCTTGCTTCAGTATATAACTAACTTCTCTCACATTTTTCTCACAGATAACTTAATATGTTCAGTATGTGATATTTGGGGTTCAGATATTGTTATTTAGCTATTGTTAGCCATTTTAAGGTATAGCTAGATCTGCATTAGCATTTTAATATAACTTTCTTAACTGTTAGAAAATACTTCTTGCATACTGCAGTTATTGCGTTCACATAAACATGTTTGTAAACATTGAACGTTATCTACAGATGATGAGCCGTCTGATACTGCTGTTCCGTATGAAACCATTACTGTAAAGGATGGGAGTGAGACACCGAAAAAGAAAAACAAGAAACATAAGAAACACAAAAGTAAGAAGAAACGTAAGAAGCGTAAGGGTGAAAAGGAGAGTAGCTCTGAATCTGGAGTAGAGTCAGATGGCGATTCCCAAACAAGAACAAGGTGAGAGTTTTAGTTGCTTGGCAACACTGAACGTGTTTTCCTTGATGCTTTTAGTATCTTTTGAATTAAAGCAAATACTTTCCTTTCTTACAGTGTGAAAAAAGATGTCTCATCTAACCCTGAGGCTGAGGATCATGCGAATGCCACAAAGAACTGCACAGAAGGTATGATCATGTTTTCTCGACTAACAGACAACTTGGACAATTATTATTTTATATCTTATGCACAATTATTTTGAGTTTTAATCTGAAATGTATCATCTTTAAAGTAAAAGCACAACTATGTGTCTTTACAGACCTCAGTGATGTAGAAGCTGAAGCCAAGGTTAAAAAGCAGAAACATCGTGTTGGAAAAAAGAAGAAAAAAAGAAGACGGAAAGAGGAGGAAAAGCAGGAGAAAAAGTCTGCATCTCGCTCAAGATCAGCGAGTACCTCAGCATCAGGTTCAGAATCAGAACAAGACTCCAAACAATCACAAAAATTGCAGGTGGCATCTGTAAAGTTGGACAGGAATTCACCTATCGCTGCAGCTAAATTTCCAAAAGACAAATTTAAAGATGGCACACCCCAATTGGAAGATAAAAAGAGAGACATGACTTCTGATTACACTGAAGAAGAAGAAAGTTTAAAAATTGGAGGGATAAGAAAGATGTCTCCTGAGACTGCACATGCACTAATTGCAGAGAGGGACATAAATGTGGAAGCTGTTGGTGAACATGAAAGCTTTAGTAAAGTTCAGGAACTTCCTGATATTATCCCTAAGCAAGAGAATGTGCACAAAGAGCAAGCAGTGCAGAAGGACATTTCGAAGGAAGCAAATGGGAATCAGAAAGAAAAGAAAAAACAGTCCCTCTCCAGATCAAGATCACGATCGCTTTCAGACACTAAAGGGAAAAAATCTAAACACAGTCGGTCTAGAACACCAAAGCAGTCATCTGGTAAATCAGGACGTAACAATGACAGATCATCTTCAAGGGACAGGTCTGTGTCTGCTTCTGGTGGGAAGGATCGATCAAAACAAAAAAGCTCAAGGTCTCCATCAAGACGGTCACCGTCTAAAGTAACAAAGAAAACCAGTCGCAGGTCAAGGTCGCTCTCCGGAAAAAGAGCATATCGCTCTGACTCGAGGTCCCGCAAGAGGACCAAAAGATCGAGAACTAGGTCTCCACGACGTATTCATCGCTCAAGATCTAGGTCAGCTGGAAGACCAAGACGTTCACGCTCAAGATCAAAACAATCTGTTTCTCGGCGGAAAAATCAGCGCTCAAGATCGCGGTCCAGATCTGTACGGAGAGGAAAACACTCAAGGTCCCGCTCTCGAAAGAGGTCGCCTGTTTCTCGGGCAAGGCGGTCCAGGTCTAGATCTGTCAGAAGAGCGAGGCGAACACGCTCAAGATCCCTTGTGGTTCTTAGGCGATCTAGATCTCGCTTGAGAAAAAACAGAAGATCTAGATCAAGATCCGCTCGTAGAAGATCAGGTTCAAGAAGCCCAAGACGTCGAAGTAAGTCTCGGTCCCCTCAACGTTCCAGGCCTTCTGAGTCACGCTCTCCTGCAGCCCGTCCAAGGAGGTCAAAATCTAGGAGCCCTCATAGCACAAAGTCAGAGTCAGTGTCTCCTCCACGACGTAAAAGATCAAAGTCACGGGCATCTTCACATAATTCAAAGTCTGAATCTCCAAAATTAAGAAAAACTAAAAAGCAAAAAAGTAAACGGTCAAGGTCAGTTTCTCAGAAACGCACATCAAGATCAAGATCCATTTCTAGGGAGCGCCAGTCATCAGATAGAAGTATATCTCCTACCAAGAGAGCACACTCTAAATCTCCAACTAAAGAGGAAAAGTCCTTAAAGGATAAGAGTTCAATAGAAACCTCAGAGACTAAACCGCAAGTTTTGAGTGCTGTGGAGGAAAATGTAGAAGTAAAAAGGACAGTAGAGTCAAGTGGATGGAGACCAGTGTCTACTGAATGTACATCTGTACAAAATCCATCAGATGAAGACATAACATCATCGGAATGTGACACACAAAATAAAACAATCAAGGAGGAGGCTGAAAATCCCTCTGAATGTGAAGAAAGACCGAACCGATCCAGATCTTTGTCCTTAGAGCCAGTTCCTAAACATGGTACTACAGGATCAGATGAAGATGATCGATCAGGGAGCTCACGATCATCTTCACCGAGTAAAGTAAAAGAATCGAAGTCCTCTAACAAAACGTCACCTGTTCGAAGAAAGCGCTCCAGATCAGCTTCGTCCACACAGAAAAGACGATCCAAGTCAAAGTCTGTCAGTAGCAAGAGGAGATCAAAATCTCCCGTAAGAAAACGCAAATCCAGGTCTCCCTCACATAGTCGTAAAAGAAGGACGAAATCTCGATCACCCATTCGGAAAAGAAGATCAAGATCAACCAACAGAAGGGTGAAATCAAGGTCGAAATCTCATACAAGAACAAAACGCTCAAAATCAAAATCCCCCAAGCGGAAACGGTCAAAGTCTAGATCACCAGTTCGAAAAAGAAGGTCCAAATCACGCTCCCCTGCTAGAAAGAGAAGATCTCATTCACGGTCAAGGGCTCGCCAATCACGATCCAGAAGATCACGCTCTGTTTCACGTCGAAGAAGACCAGCATTTCGGGGGCGATCTTTTGATAGACGAGATCGATGGAAACGTGAACCAAGCCATTCACCAATTTTGATTCTCCGTAAGAGGAGGTCCACTTCAAGATCTCGACGCAGTTCTAGCAAGACGCCCCCACGTCTTACTGACCTAGGTAAATATGCTTTTGCTTGGCTCCTCTACTTGAAATAATATTAAGCTGACTTGAAAATTATAATCTACATAACTTTCTTTTGATTACTTTTCTCAGATAAAGATCAGCTGTTGGAGATTGCGAAGGCTAATGCTGCTGCAATGTGTGCTAAAGCTGGAATGCCCATACCTGAAAGTCTCAAGCCGAAGGCAATTCTACAGTTACCTCTGCCAACCCCAGCGCCTGCCCCCTTGTCTTTGCCTCTGCCACTGCCTGTGCCCAATTTACCTATGAATCTGCCCATGGGTATACCAGGTATGCCTACGATGCCAAACATGACAATGAACGCTGCCATGGCAAGTATGACTGCGGCGACAATGACTGCTGCTCTCTCAAACATGGGTGCTCTGGCCTCTATGCCCCCGATGCCCCCACTTCCTACCATTACAAACAAGCCGCCTTCAGCACCCACACCTAATCTGGCCAGTATTGAGGAGGTGAAGAGGAAAGTGGCTCAACAAGCTAACAGCATAAGCATCAAGGAGTTTACAGAGGTGAGACTTGCTATGCCAGTTGCAGTCAAAAGATTTTTTTTAAGAAGTCTCTTCTGCTCACCAAGTCTGCTTTTATTTGATCCAAAGAACAGCAAAAACAGTGCAATTTTGAAATATTTGTACTATTTAAAATAATTGTTTTCTGTGTGACTATATTTTAAAATCTAATTTATTCCTGAGATCAAAGCTAAATTTTCACATCATTACTTCAGTCTTCAGTGTCACATGATCCTTCAGAAATTATTCTAATATGCTGATTTACTGTTCAAGAAACATTTTGTATTATTATTAATATTTAAAACAGTTGAGTAGATTTTTTTTTCAGGATTCTTTGAATAGAAAGATCCAAAGGTCAGCATTTATCTGAAATAAAAAGCTTTTGTAACATTATACATCATACCATTCAGAAGTTTGGAGTCAGTACGAAATTATAGAAGTTAATACTTTTATTTAGCAAGGATGTTATCCTAAAAGTGATATTTATAAAGTAACATTCTATTTCAGATAAATGCTGTTCTTCGGAACTTTCTATTCATCAAACAAACCTGAAAAAAAGCTGTTTTCAACATAATAATAAATGTTTTTTGCGCAGCAAATCAGAATATTAGAAATCGGAGGGAAAAAATTACGTTTTAAAATATATTCAAATAGAAAACATTTTTTTTAAATGGTAAAAATATGTCATATGTCAAATAATTTGGATCAAATAAATACAGGCTTGGTGAACAGAAGAGACTTCTTTAAAAAAAAACTAACTTTTTACTTGTGGTGTTTGTACATATACAGTACAGCTGTTTTCAATATAAAAAGACCGTTTCTTGAGCACCAAATCAGCATATTAGAATAAAAAAAATATATACAATTCTTTATTAAAGGGGTCATCCGGTGCCACATGCACTTTTACAAGCTGTTTGAACTGAAATGTGTGTTGGGAGTGTGTGTACACAACCACCCTAGAATGACAAAGATCCACCCAGTAGTTTTCTTTTAATTTAGTAAAATAATCTGCCCCTTCTCATATCGAGCCATTCTCAAATGCCTGTGGTTGTGGCGTAACACCGACAGAGGCCGCTCCTGCAATAGTTGATAGTAGTGTTTTAGCATAGACCCGCCTCGAGTGTAAACTGACAGCACTGAGGGAATGTGACCGCCGATCTAAGTGGGTTCATGTTTACGTGAATCATTTCTCACCATACTGCTTTATAAACGGGGGTCAGTATAAAACTTAGCTTTGTAACGCTAGATGGTTTAAAACGGTGTCTGTTAATGATTAAGATGTAACCTTAAAGCAATACCTGCAAAAGTGTTTACAGCCCGCAACTGCACACGAGTAAAGACTATAACACTCACATTTATGTATTTCAATATAAGGACGGAGTAAGTTATGTTAACCGATCACTTTTTTGCTCTTGTTCAATCAGCTATGCCTCAGTAAACACACCGCGTTCGTCTCTTTACCACAGTAATCACACCGCGTTCGTCGCTTTACCACAGTAAACACACCACGTTCGTCTCTTTACCACAGTAAACACATCGTGTTCGTATCTCTCTCAGTACTCTATCCTGCCAGTACATATAAAGATAAATCAAAGTGACATTAAGTTTACTAACCATTCAGACACGTCCAGTATAAGCCGTAATTGCCGAACTTCTTTGTGGGTGTCATCTTGTTTCGGTTCCAACTCCAGTTTTTAAATTAAATTTTAAATGGATGGGGTTGTACAGTGTTTTCAAAGCCCCCCAAGTGCCATTTTCCCCCAAACTATACAACTATACCTCCACCCGTGTGCTATGTAATGACACGCCCCACAGAACTGAGGGGCGGGGTGAGCAGAGGTTCATATGATTTAAAGGGCCAGGTACTGATATCGCTTGCTGAGAGCAGGGGCATTTTTTTACCAGGTAAAATGAGTGTTTTTTTACACTGCCATAGAGAATTTTTAATCAAAGTATATTACAGACTTTTCATTTGGACCCTAAAGCATCATATTAACTTGTGGAAAATGGGCATCGGATGACCCCTTTAATGTGTCACAATATTACTGTTTTACTGGCTCAAACAAATGCAGCCTTGCTGAGCATAATAGACTTATTTAGCTATGTAATTAGATTTAGCTATTTAAAACCAATCCTTGTATTATTAGTGCTCATTTTTTTTCAATCTTTTTTTTTTTTTTTTTAGAAATGTAAACAGATTGCAGAGAGCAAGGAGGAGATGAGTATTGCACGGCCACATGTTTCAGATGATGATGACGACGATGATGATGAGACACGGGTAAGTGTTGATCCTTAAATTTAGAGCAGCAAAATGTAGTATGTGCATATGTTGAAACAAATACTGTTTTTTGGTTGCTTGTATTTACCTCTTACATTTAACTATTTTGCAGTAACCCACTGTCCTTCTGCTGCATCTCGTACGTAGTCCTCACGATGGACACCTGTGGCTCGCATTTGGGATAAAGGATGAACTCTGCCAGAGGATCGCATCCGTCATGTAAATTAAGCTTTTGTTTGCTCAAAGGAGAAGGACATTTGAGCATCTGGACACTTGAAGCTACATTGATTTGAGTTATCTTTAAATTGTCAGTTGTCGGAACAGCTGCAAGCTACAGGAAACTTTTTTTTTTTTTACCATAGACTACAAACTACCAGATTAGACCATTCAGTATGTCTAAAAGCGGAACAAAGGTGGTAAAGTTTAAATAAGACATACCACCTGCCCAGACTGATAGTGAAACGTATTGCTTTCAGGCTTGGTTTTACCTTCAATACATATGGTGCCTCTTGATACCATGATGAAGGACCTCTGGTAGATTTAACTCAGATGTATAGGTGTACCTAAAAGAAAAAAAAAAAGATTTTGGAGTGCAGTTTAGATCACAAGTCAGGTCTGTTGGTACACATTTTCAGAGCTTTCTGTTAACATACAGAGACATGATCATTTTAGTATTTTTTTTCCTGTCTTTTAAAATTCATGAAGTGTTAATCACTTGTTTAAATGCATTGGTGAAGAGAATTGTTTTTGTTCCTTAACACTTTTGTGAACTTTTAAAGCAAATTAAATGTTGAGGTTCAGAGTTGTGGCTGTACTTGAGTGCTACTTAACAGATGTTTGCATTGATGTGCATTGTAAGGGTTCTGACCACATATTTTCTTTTAGTTACCTTGGTTAAACCTTGCTGTGCTGCTTGCTGGTAACTGATATTGTGGTCTGGCTTCATCTAAACGATTAACAGAGAATGACACTCATTGATGAGAAACAGGTTTTCTTTTCTCCTTTTTTAGCCATCATATAGTGCATCCTTGTAAGCAACAGACCATGATGCAGTTGTGTGGTATACAATGCTGTTTTATCTTTGTGACTGAAATATTTGACCCAGCATAGCTGCAGGGTGGGATGCTGTATTTTCAGGAGTGAGAACATGTCACCCATCACCATTCTAGATAAGGGGTGATTTAAAGTGCATATGATTTGCATAAGATTATTGTTTAGACACCTGTACTGTAAGATGTACTGTATATTGTGTAGGTGTGCATTTTGTCAGTTTTTTTTTTCTTTTCTTTTACCTTTCCCCTCTATTGTGTTCTATAGTGGAGACCACTTTACCAATTTATCTAAAATGTGATGATTGCACAGCTCCTACTAATTTACCTAAAAATATTTAACTCTTAAGATCGACACGTAAATATTAATGGTTAAAGAATATGTTCAACATGAAGGGATGTTCCACACTACATTAGCTGTAGATTTGGCACTGTATTGTTGTCCACTTTTAAGAAATGATACAGCTTCTGTCCAGAACTTCTTTACATGTCATTAGATTAATATAACACATTTCAACCTGGAATTACAACATTTCATTTACATTTTCATTCATTTGAAAGGAAAGCTAAAAAATAATACCCAAAAATACAAATTCTGTCATCATTTACTCACCCTAATGTTGGTCCAAACCTGTATGACTACAGAACATAAAAAAAGATTTTGAAGGTTTGGATAAACATAAAGAGGAGTAAATGATGACAGAGTTTTAATTTTTGAACCATCGCTTGAATTAGAAAACTCATTGTGAAAGTATGGCCATGTTGAAGTCTCCTTAAGGATAGTATGAAAACGTTCTTCTGCATCTAAGGTACAAGCCCACATTCCTTAAATAAAATGTGAAACATCCTCAGTTTTGACAAAGCATTTTTATCCTTTCCATCACATTGTGAAACATAATGGCACACTTTGTATATAATGCAACTTCAGATATTAAACAATCTAAATGACTTTTGAACATGTGTTTTCTTTTTAAACCAATTATATGTGATCTTGGTCCACAAAACCAATCAAAAGTAGCACAGGTATGTTTGTAGCAATAGGCAACAATGCATTGTGTGGGTGAAAATGATAGAATTTTCTTTTTTAAGGATATTAAATCAAGATTATGTTCCATAAAGATATTTTGTAAATTTCCTACATAAATATATCAAAACTTAATTTTTTGATTAGTATTACGCATTGCTAAGAACTTAATTTGAACAACTATAAAGGCGATTTTCATACATCAGTGGGAAAGCTTATTTATTTAGCTTTCAGTTGATGTATAAATCTCAATTTCAAAACATTGACCCTTCTGACTGGTTTTGTGGTCCAGGGTCACATATTGGAAAACAAGTTTGTCACTTATTAAATCTAGAAAAATCATTGTGTTTGGTTTAATCTGGATTAATTTCATTAAAAAAACACCTTACAATTGATGTGAACAATTGACAAGTCATTTTGCAGTTTATCTTTGCGATGTCAAAGAATATCAGTCCTGTATAATAGTAACTAGTTCAAGGACAACATATATTTGGCTACACATGACTCTAATAAACTATTTTCAGGCACATGTAAAATCAGCATTATACATTATATAAAACTTTTTATCACAAATGTTTGCATGTCATTTCTTAAAGGTATTGAGAATAGAATATAGAGAGATAATTTAGGTTGACTAACCAAACCTGTCAAAGTATGATTTCAACAAAGTAAAGTTTAAAAATAGTCTTAGACTTAATTTAAATCTGCTTATCAATACATGCTTATCAATACATGCATATCAATAAATAAAAGATAACATGAAACACCGCAACACTCTATAAGTAACGTTAAATCCTACATCTCTAAATTGATTTGCAGTCTGTTTAGTGGCCTGACAAGCCCCATGACAGAAATAGTGTAGGATGTTATTCAATTCTCACATATTAGTGAACAAATGTCTTAAGACAAAAACGTCTGATATTTTAATTTGACTTAAAGGACGATTCGTCTTTCGAGGACGCTGAGAAGACTAGCAAACTTAGTAGCATTAGCCGTTTAGTCTTGTGCAATATAAGTAAACGGTTAAACAATAAGTAGTTAATAAATTCGCCGCTAAGTGCTGTAAATCATATTTTTATGCTTTATGTTTCTAAATACGGTCATTTCTCAGGGATGTCTTACCGCCCTCTGCTGGAATGAATATGTCGAAAAAGGAAACGGGAAGTTGTCGTATGAGTCGATTGCTGATTTCCGCAAATGAAGGGTTGAATCGAGGTTATTTATTTTTTTAAAATAGCTTAAACGACAAACACGTAGTTTACAGTTATAAAGAACAACTAAACACGTCAATGCCAATATATAAATCGGTTCCCAAAGTGAGCTTGAGTCGTTTAAGTGTAGTGACATTTTCATACAGTAGACAGATAGCTTAGCCTGTCACGCCATATGCTTAACACCAGTTCAGTGGGAATTAAACTTATTTTACGACCTGCACAGTAGTTCCTTGTCTGTTCCTATATTTACATTATGGAGCAGTGGAATAATGAGGACAGTGAGGCCACCGTGGACGTGCATTTTACCGACTTGACTGATTCACTAGTGGCCTGGAAAGTTCCTGTGGATGTTTTTGCCATTGAAAACCCTTTAAGAGTGAGTAATATGGAATTCACACTCTTGTACCCCTCTTGAGAATCTCGTTTAGACCTGACATGCATGTATAACCCGGATATAAAGTTTATAAATGTATTTAAGGGCTGCATATGTTAATATATTATCAAAACAACTTTAATATGTTAAAAAAGTCATTGCGTTTAATAACAAAATATCGAACCAAGTAACATAGAAAAGAAGAAGATGCACAGCACACTTTTTAAACAAAAAAGATTAAAAGCAATTTAAAGTATAACACTTTTTGGTCAAACATAGCAGATATGTCCATATTTAATGTGAGGAACTACACAAATTGTTTTGAGAGCATCATTTGTTTTCTTGGTTTGACATTGTTATCTAATGCAAAAAACATTCATGCTGAGAATGTGTCATTCCACTTTGTTGAAAAGATGCTCTGTTGGATTGAGATCTGTGACAGTGAGCTCATGGAACCTGAGATAACTTGCTTTGTGACATGGGACTTTATTCTGCATTATCTTCACAGTAATCTTATTTTATGAGCCATAAGCAGATATGATCTTTTTTCCTAATGATATGATGCAAGCATCAAATTAGATGATAAGGCATTTGTGAGATAAACTTGAATGTCTGTAACTTGGAAAAGACTGGCTTTTTCATTGGTATAAAGTGTCACAAGTAAACCTTTAGGCTTTTGGAATATTTCTGGAGATCAGTGGTGTGACCCAAATTTCCCTGACAGCTTTTTTGTTCCTCATCGTAAAAAAGGAAAACGGGAACCTGTGGAAATAACATTCCCATTGTAAAAGTCTAAGAGTCACTCCAGAAATGTGTGTGGTTTTGTTCCATATCATTTATTGAAATGAAACATTTCAAAGTTTAGCTTAATGCGCTCTTTGTCCTGGAAGTGTAGCCTTACATACTTCCTCCATAATTTGTTTAAAGTCAGTTTATGATATATTGAAGTAGTAGCCGTGCTTTCAGGAAATGGAGACATATTATACACCCCCTACGTCCCTTGAGTTTAGGTCTGAAATATTGGAGTGCCTTACAAGTTAAGTAGCTGAGTAAATAAACAAAGCAATAAATAACGCAGCATATTGCACTCATTTGTTTGCCATTTTTTCTACAAGATGATTATGACATTGCAGTGGTGAATAGGTGTGTTTATCTTGGCTGAAGAAATTTTCCACTTGACGTCACCTTTGTCGAGCTGTTACACAAATCCTGGCCATCAGACAGCCTTAAGTCAAGTTGTAGACATTGTTATTAAAATGTAGAGCAATGACTGTTGTTTCTACTGCCCTTTTTATATAGTTCAGCTCAGAGATTGATTTACCACAGTGACGCACAACAGGTTTTGTCAGTTTGTCTCTTGATAAATGAGCATTTGTTAATGAGGTTTTGGGCTGAATGCACAACAATACAAGCGCTTCTATCCAAGGACTAAAAGTTGTCTATAGCCAAGTAGGTTATTTCTGAGCTTAGGCAACAGGTTTCTGGTGTGTGCAATTTTCCAAATAGGATGGAAATCTTGAGTTAAATGGAAATGGGATGAGAGCATAATAGTGATAGGAAAATAGTCTGCTGTTGAGAATGGAGAAAATGGAAAATCTGTTCCATTGTGTTTTGCAATGTGGAAACAGGAAGCAAGTTCTAGGACACGTATTACAATGCGGATGCAAATATGATTGGAGAAGGTCATGTAACCACCATAGACATAGACAGAGCAAGGGTCAGCCTCCTGAATATTCACTTAGAGGTCATTCAGTATAGTAGAGTTTTGCAATGGTAGATTCTTAAACATATTGGTCCTCTCTGTTTTTGAGCTACATTCTTCAGGGTTTCCGCGGGGTCTTAAAAAGTCTTAAAAAGTCTAAAATTTAAAAATCAAAATTTTAGGCCTTAAAAAGTCTTAAATTCGCTGTTCTAGGTCTTAAATAATTTTACACAGGTCTTATTTTTCCGATGTCCATGTAACGCTACCTCTAATGCTCATTTAAATTCTCTTTTTGTTGTTTCCGTGGTGTTGTAGTTCTTTATTTCACTATTCCAAATATAATTTGCTGTATTTAAACTACAAATGAGACCAGCATGCAATAGCCAATCAGCTTTCTGTTATTACCGCGAGTCTCTCTTGGATTGTACCGCAGAAGTAAAATGGATTTAACTTTTTAGCTATGGGGAAGTGCAAGTTTAGTGATACTTAACTTGAAAAAAACTGAATATAGGGCTTGGCTAAGGCCAGTTGCTAACAACTAGATTTTTTTCTCCCTCTGTGGAAGTTACTGCGTCTTCAGAATCGCAGTAGCAGAGTACAGGTCAAACTACCTTTTTCTGTATATAATGTTCTCAATAATAATAAGAAATATAGGTCGAGCTAGCTGACCGCCAGCCTTCGAAATACTTTTAAAAAAATGTTTGTTTTTTTTACTTACCCGACCGAACAAACCGCCTGATTAAAACTGAAGTGACAAAAACAACTAGTGAAGCATCCAAAGGCAAGAAAGATTCATATTTTAATACATTAAACGTAAACAGAAATTGATAATGGATAGTGTATTTCTGGTCTATTTGTGACATACTTTAAAACAAATGAATGTAATGGCACTCTAAAGAAACACACTGAGGTAAAAATTTAAAATGTATAGTTTATTTATAACATGATATAGTTCAGTAATATACCAAGTGAGCTTTTTGCTAAAAATTCTCACAATTACAAATGTTACATTAATTTTAGCTTAATAAAAAAGTAGTTAGTCAAGTAGTTACTTACATATTAGACAATATGCAACATTAGCAGAAGTATTCTCCTAGCAACGTTCTGCTATGATTCAGCATTTTGCTCGAAACAGTTGAAATAACTCGCTCATGAAGTGACTTACCGCCACCTGCTGGTAGTTTAGTGTGTTTAAAAGTATGCCTCCACACCCAACATTTCTAATGTATATATTTATAAATCAATAAATGTATTTAAAACATTAATCTCACTTTTAATTTTGCAGTGTAAATTATGTAATCTCACTGCTAACAGCCATTTAGAATTTATTGATAAATTCATAAAATAAATTTCAAAGGTAATGCATACATTTCAAAAGTAAAAAAAAAGGCCTTTATAAAGGTAAATCAAATATGCAGATTTAAGATGTAAAAGCTAATAGAGCACTGATGAAAACAATGCTTCAGAATTTTTTTTTACATCAGATATTTCTAGTGGTACTTTTATGGGGATATTTTGTGTGGAATAGTATCTGCTGATATGAAAAGTTCACTGTATATCGTAGTAATAAATTTAATTTATGACAGCCATGAAATTGTGTTTACTTTTTACATTAAACACATTAAATATTACATATATCCATGTAATATAATATCTATTTCCATTACAGGTTTCGGTCTTAAATTTCATATAAGGTGGTATTAAAAAGGTCTTAAAAAGTCTTAAATTTCACTTGTTCATATCTGCAGAAACCCTGTTCTTATGGAGAAGCCATGTATGGAACTGCTGTAAAAATACGATATATATATATCGCATATCAATTAAATTCTGGGGATAGTTTTTAATTTCATTTCAAAAATTAAATTCCGGTCATTTATGGCTCATTTACACCGAGCGGTATGGATCAGTATGGTACTGGGACGGAACATCTTGATCCAGCTTGTGTTTCCACTGCCAATAGTACCCTTACTTATTAGTCGTGGTGTATGCCGGAAAGTAGCAATTAAGGATGCAACGATACCTTTTTTGTCATTAAGATTTATTTGTTTTAGGTAAAGAAAGAAATAGGGATGCACCGATCCGAATCGGCCGATCATTTGCGCGTTTTGTCAGTAAAGCCGGTTCTGTAATCAGCGGTAAATGCCATCAGGTGCATGATTTCACGTTGAGCCGTATATACTACACACAGGCGTTGTTCACTGATGAGCTGCGCACATTCACACTGATAATGAACATGGATTTGCGCAGCTCGTCGGTAAACAACGGCTGTGTTTACCTTTTTCCTTAACTTTTAACTTCTTCTAAAATTTATCAAGAATATTAAATCAACTTAATAGGCTAGGTTAAGGAATTTTCTTATGCAAACATAACGAATGCACTTCAAAACAAAGTTTTCATATATAAATTCAGGAATATGCCAAAATAATAATATTTTATATAGCCTATATTAATTGTATAGCTATAATAGTTGTATCAAATGAATAAGGAAATTATAGTGCCTTGAATTTATTAAGTAATGTTTAATTTCGTTCATTTCGCTCTCTGGAAATGTAAAGAAAAATACAGTTTTTACTTGGAATTCGTTTTTAATCCCTGGTTTAAAACAAGCATATACATGAGATAATTTATGTATTATTGCTTCAATAAACGTTTAAAAATAGTGCTAGAAATTTTATAATTAAGGAAATTAAACAGACCTAGGCATTTGAAAAGACATAGTGAAATGTGTCTAATAATTCCAAAAAGAAAGAGAAGCATTGGACATAATCAAAATATTCGAGACATTTATTAATTTATTATTCTCAATGTTTTAAATCCAAAGCCACTCAACAATGTAAGTTCCAAATTCTTTGTTCCAAAACAGTGGACCAATCAGAAGTTGGGAGGCAGGAAAATAACTATGAGGGCAAATATAAAAATAAAATAAAATGACTCATTAATCATAATTGGAGTAAAATGGTAAATTATTCGAGATTTAGATTTTAGGTCATATCGTCTAGCCCTAGTTTTGAGTAAAAGCATCATATATCTTATAAATTGTATTATGTAGCATGATGCTACAGTGTCCTAGAATGGTCACAAAACATGCATTTTCAGTCGTGTAGTGTGGACGGAGATTTTTTTCTGAAATGCAGTGGAAACACCAGTATGAACAAGGATCATTTTAATTTTAAAGCACCTTTTTGAAACAAAAACACACTACACTAGTGTAGTGTTGTCACGGTACCAAAATTTCAGTATTCGGTACCAATACCAGTGAAAATCCACGGTTCTCGGTACCAATTTCGGTACCAATGCAAAACACAATAACATCAATTGAGCAACACTATTTTTTATTAATAAAGAAAATAAAATGTACAAAAAACAGTGCCATTCCTAATACTAATGTAATATTTTGTTAAAAGTTTTTTCACAGGTTAAAAAAGTATTTCAAGGATTGTAAACATTTTAGTAATTAAATAACATCTAAATAAATTACAGGCATAAAAAATGTAAACAAGCTTCACTCAAAACTTTTTGTCATATTTCTGCTGCTACTGAAAAACATCTGTACTGTTGTTTGTTTTAGAGTTCGCTGGGGTCTTTCATGATCTTCCTCAATCTGCAACTGTAAAAAGAAAATGTAATATACTTAAGTAAAGCCGTGGCCTAAGTCTGACCAGATGCAACATTAGATCATTGACACCAGCAAAATATGAATTTTCAGTAAATGACTAAGCTCAGCTGTTATAATAAATTTAGATAAGATTACATATATTAAGACAAGTGTCTATCACAGATGGAAACTGCAGTATTAAAAACAATTTACAATTTTCATTTGTTAGAAAACATGCCTAACAATAAAAAGTAGTTAACATTACATGGAAATTATTCTTCGTAAGGTTAGGCTAATTTCAACATTTACTAATGCATAAAATCCTGTTGAACATGAATCTGTTAAACATTCACAAACATGAATTAATGTTGTAAAAATATATTGTTCACTTTACTTTAAGTTTATGTTAGATGATGCATGAATTTGATCTTATTGTAAAGTATTAACAAATTAAACAGGGGATAAAACGTGTTTTATTTTATTGTACTTTTATTCAATCTAAACTGCATTCATATTATTATCAAAAAGCTTTTTAAACCTGCTAGAGTTATCAAGCCTAGAACGTTTTCTGACAGACGGATATTAAGGACATAAACATTGTTACCGACACATTTGTACATTCTCTAACACACATATTTTGGATACACAGGTCATTTGTGTGTAAAATAGTAAATATATCATGTCCTTATTTTTTTTTTTACTCTAACAAAAGTTATAGGAGCATTGGTTCAAATTCATTCTAAGGCCCAGCATTATAGCGTTAGCCGCGCTTATGCTAACGATTTACTACACAAACGGTGATGTTTATTTCAGTCTGACATTCAAATTAAAATATGCAATAATGCTATTAATATGAAATTAAAATTAAACTTACCTTACTTGAACTCTTTAATTTGATCCCGGAGTCGATCTTAGTCGATCTCTGAGGTGTTTTTGATGTGTTTCCTCCTTTCGAGAGAACCTAGACGGCATCCTTTGCGAATAGTTTTTTTGATGATCTATGATGTTCGCCTTGATAAGCCGCAATTCCAAAATATTTGGAGCAAGTCTGGCTCTTCTTTGTCAACAAGTCGATTCAGAGCCGCGGCATCAGCAGCACCACCGGAATGAAGAGAGCGCAACTTCGCAGTGCGTGTGTGCGCACCTTTTGGAAAGAAACCGGGTTGACCGGATAGTCGGTACCACCGGTACTTAAGAAAACCTGGTACCGTAACGTTTTAATTTTTTTAGTACCGACTTGGTACCGAAGTACCGGGACTTTTGACAACACTACACTAGTGTAAACATAGCCTTACATCTACAGTGAGGGAAAAATTATTTGATCCCCTGCAAGTTTTGTACGTTTGCCCACTGACAAAGAAATTATTGGGTAAATGGTAGGTTTATTTGAACAGTGAGAGACAGAATAACAACAAAAAATCCAGAGTAATCCATTTCAAAAAAAAATTTGCACTTTAATTTGTGAAATAAATATTTGAACCCTTTGCAAAGCATGGCTTAGTACTTGGTGGCAAAACCCTTGTTGGCAATCACAGAGGTCAGACTTTTCTTGTAGTTGGCCATTATTTGCTCAGGAGGGATTTAGTCCCACACCTCTTTGCAGATCCTCTCCAAGTCATTAAGGTTTCGAGGCTGATGTTTGGCAACTCGAACCTTCAGCTCAATCCACAGAAGGTCTGGAGACAGGCTAGGCCACTCCAGGATCTTAATGTGCTTCTTTTTAAACCACTCCTTTGTTGCCTTGGCCGTGTGTTTTGGATCATTGTCATGCTGAAATACCCATCCACGACCCATTTTCAATGCCCTGGCTGAGGGAAGGAGGTTCTTACCCAAGATTTGATGGTACATTGCCCCGTCCATCGTAGGGTTGTGATGATGAGGAAATTTCCCCACCGGTTAAATCGACATGTGACAACACCGGTAATACCGGTATCACCGTGGGGGTGGGTGTTTCCTCTTTTTCTCTTTTTTTCTGCTTTTAAATAGCTGATAAATGCGTGCCTATTATACTTTCACTTTCAGTTTTGCGGGAATTGGCAATTCGGCATCAATTATTTGAATGGACGACAACGAAACTACAAAAACGATCGTTTGACGATCGGGATGGTGTTCCAACACCACTTTCACCAACAACACTTTCACCCAGTTCTCCTCTGAATCATTCAGATGTTCATTGGCAAAATTCAGACGGACCTGTACATGTGCTTTCTTGAGCAGGGGGACCTTGCTGGCACTGCAGGATTTCAGTCCTTCACAGCCTAGTGTGTTACCAGTTGTTTTCTTGGTGACTATGGTCCCGGCTGCCTTGAGTTCATTGACAAGAACCTCCCATGTAGTTCTGGGTTGATTCCTTACCGTCTCATGATCATTGAAACTCTACAAGGTGAGATCTTGCACGGAGCCATAGACCGAGAGAGATTGACAGTTATTTTGTGTTTCTTCCATTTGCGAATAATCGCACAACTATTGTAACCTTTGCACCAAGCTGCTTGGCGATGGTCTTGTAGCCCATTCCAGCCTTGTGTAGGTCTTCAACCTTGTCCCATGGTGGAGAGTTTGGAATCTGATTGGTTGTTTCTGTGGACAGGTGTCTTTTATATTTAACAAGCTGAGATTAGGAGCACTCTCAGCTCATTACCTGTAAAAAAGACACCTGGGAGCCAGAATTATTGCTTATTGATAGGGGACCAAATACTTATTTTACTCATTAAAATGCAGAAAAAATGTATAACTTTTTAAAAATGTTTCTCTAGATTATTTTCTCTCACTGTAAAAAAAAAAAGACATAAACATAAAAAAACCTACCATTAAAATTATAGACTGATCATTTCTTTGTCAGTGGCCAAACGTACAAAATCAGCAGGGGATCAAATATTTTTTTCCCTCACTGTATGGGATGCTCGTGTTTAGGCCTCGTCTCTGGGCGTAACTGGTGTGAAATAATGATTTTCCTTGATGCCTCAACAGGGCAACCATCAGCACTTGCTGTAGGCACATCAAGCATGCTGCATGGTTATTGGCTTACTTGCGTTGACTAGATTAACCCCTTAGGTATTGAAATTTGGTACTGAACGACAAGACATTATTAGGTACTCGATGGTATCGAGGCAATTCATAGCAAGCCCTGTGTTCTTCTGCTGAACGCAAAAGATGATGTTCTGAAGAATGTGACTAATCAAACAGTTTCTGGTGCCATTGACTTTCACAAGATATTTTTAGTAAATGCCAATTGTTTTTCTCCAAAGAGTGGAAGTTAAGGTTCACTAACTGTTTGGTTACGACACGCTTCTTTTTTCATTTGTTTGTTTTTGTTTAGCAGAATACAGATTGGAACGGCATTAGGGGGAGTAAATAATGACAGCATTTTCATTTTTGTATAAACTGTTCCTTTAGCTGTGGTAAGCCACTCGAACACTTTAATTGGCTGCATGTTTTTACGCACAAGTTCCACTGGAACACACAGTTTCTTTTTGCATTTTCAGCAGTTCGTTGCTCATATTTTGACGTGGCTGTTTTCTTAACCTCCATAATGCAAATGATCGTCATCTCTGCCCAAGTGAGCAATCTTAATTTCAGAACTTATCATTGTAGTGTCATCTTCCACCCTCAGTTCTTTAAACCGGCCTATTTACAGTGGCACAGCCGTAAACAAATGACTGCACAACATGCAGTTTTGTGATCCACCTGGAGCATGCTGCTTTTCCCTCTGTTCAGGTTGTTTTCTACCCAAGCTAATGACAGTTTAACATTGTGTGAGGTCTTAAAGAGACGTGAAATTTTCTCTTCTGACACATTTACTATACTCTTGGCTTACGATACACAAGCAGACACGATACGCGATACACAAGCAGACTAACAAATTCTTGTCTGAAGTAAATGTGATAAAGTGTTCAGAGACCTGTAAATTTCAAGGCTTTATTGAATTTATTCATTCAGGCATTGAATTTATTATTTGCTACTTTAATAGTTGGTTTAGTTTCACTAGTATCTTTTTCAGGAATATTTTCCACTGGTTTCACCATCTCATTTTTCTGGAAGCAATAAATGTGTCAAAATGTGTTTTTTTGAAGGGTTATTCATAGTCAGCTGCTTGTCTCATGATGAAAGAATCCACTTTGGTTACTACTTTCTGTGGAAAGTCTGGAAGGACTTTTGACACTTGCTGTATGCGACATGGGCCCTCGAGCAGCCATAAACTCAGCTGGGTGTCTAGTCAGTGGAAAATGTAAGCTGTTCTCTTAAAACTGTCAGATGAAGTGACATTCCCAGAGCAAACCCATTCTGATATCATAACCACAGCCAGGGTCTTGTAAACAAAACTCTGACTCATTTAGAAACTTAGAACTCACTTCCTGAATTGGTGCTTCAAAACATGTAGTGTGCCATTTAAGTGGACAAGTGGGTGATATCAGCTTGTAGAAAGTCATACTCATAGTTACTAAAGACATGATATGGAGCCAAGTCCTGACCTTAACCTCAGGTCAGTTTGGCTATTATTATCTTGCTCTCTGTACCTTGTGCCACCTTTACACATATTTCTAGATGATGACCTCATTTGCCTTTCAATTGACAGCAGGACCTTTTTCCATTACATTGACAAAAAATAATTACTTCACTCACCGTTACATTAGGTTAGGATAAGATTTTAGTTTGCCATTTGACTAAATAATGATTCAATTTCCTGATACTTTGACATAATTTTATCCATCATTAGATGACAGTAGAAAATGTAATTTTCAGGTATTTCATGTACCAATACGTAGATGCTAAATATACAAAATGTAATTTCATTTACACTGACAGTAAATTAAGTAATTGACAGTAAATCAAATTGTCAGTTTTTTTGTTGTAAATAAGAATCTTAATTTGTCATAACAGTGACAATAATAACATGATTTTTCATTGTTTTGACAGACGTAGCTTGTATTTTTGGCCTCTTGCTATTTAAAGATACATTCAGCTCAACATTTACTGTTTGTGTTGTACGCTTCTGATCACAACGGAATGTTTTTGTTTGCATAATAATACCTGTCGCTTTCCACCCGTACAAAAGCATACACAAAATACAGCAACACAACTCAATGCTGCTCTGTTTACCATTTTCCACCCTGTATTCCTTCCTCTTTGTTATAATTTGGTTTCATGTTTTTTATTTTTTATTTTTTTTGTTTTCCATTCCCTAATGAGAGAACTTGTTCCACTGGAACTAGATTCTCAGCTTTCAGGCTAAAACATCTGCACATATGACTGACAGATGCTTATGGCTATAGTGTAGACATCTCTTTGCTTATCTTAAACAGGAAAGCTTTTACTAGATAGAGAGGGGAAAGTCTGAGTGAAAGGCATGTGGAGAATTTCTACTATGCATGTTCACTTTAAGGTTTTATTTAATTTGAGAAAATGGATAGATAAAAGAAATGTGCGTTTCAGAGGTAGTGCTGTCCGAGTCAGTAGTATTTCTTTGGAAAGTAGGGTTTTATACTCACAAAGGCTGCAATTATTGGATTAGAAATACAGCAAAAACAGTAATATTGTGAAATACTATTACCATTTTCAAATGAATGTTTTCTGTATTATTATATTTTTAATTGTATTTCATTCCATTTTTTTCCCTACAATTCTTTAATGAATATAAAGTTAAAAGTTTTTGTAAACGTGTGAAAAAGTATTTACTGTCACTTTTGAGCAATTTAATACATCCTTGCTGAAACAAAGTCTTTATTTATTTAAAACAAATCTTATTGACCCCAAATAGGGTAAATAAATAAAATCTGTGTTGTGTACATTTTTTCCTATCTGATCTCATGACCAAATGTACCTGTGGAAACTTTTTTGCAAGATGAAAAATACATACGAGTAGGTACATATCACTGCAGTTTCCAACAGAAATGAACACTAGAGGCGGTAAAACAGCGGGAACTTTTAATCATTTCTGTACACAGTTATGATTACAGCTCCACGTGTTTCGCTTTCCGGACATAACAAACTTGCTCGGTAGTTCAGCCGTCACGGAATTGGACTTAGGATGCGGAATCCTTGGGTACGAATTGAAAAACAAGCTAAAACGGCATGCTTTGCGTTTTTACATCAAGATGAGAGATTGAAAAACAAGCTAAAACGGCATGCTTTGCGTTTTTACATCACATTCGCTTTTGTTCATACTATCGGGTAGGTTTAAGTTTAGTGCAGATGGTAGGTTATTTTAAAATGTCACGGAGCAGTAGAGTTTTAGTGGCACTCAATGGACATTTCAAGTCAGAACTGTGGTGACGCGTACAAAACCAAAGTCGCATAAAATGTACCATATGTATGTTCATCTGTTCTGAGGAAAAAAATGCACGGTGGACATTTCACATCAAATATTTCACGAAACGTACGTGGCGATACATATGTCTTGCAAAAAGATTCCCAGGGGTACATTTACAATCTGAGACCAGAACATTTTATTTAATTTGAGAAAATAGGTAGATAAAAGAAATGTGAGTATCAGAGTTAGTTCTGTCCCGGGCATTTATATTTGTTTGGAAAGTAGGGTTTTATACTCACGAATGCTGAAATTATTGGATTAGAAATACAGCGAAACAGTAAAATTTTAAAATATTATAATAATTTTGATATGACAGTTTTCTATTTCATTATATTTTTAAATATAATTAATTCCTGTGATGGCAAAGCTGAATTTTTTGTAGCATCATTACTCCAGTCTTCAGTGTAACATGATCCTTCAGAAATCATTTAAATATACTGATTTTGTGCTCAAGAAACATTTCACATTTTCAATGTGTGTAAAACCGTGATACATTTATTTTTCATGATTCTTTGATTAATAGAAAGTTTAAAAGAACAGCATTTATGTATATTCATTTTTATTAATATTAATATAATTATTTTTACTGCGTAAAAGTATTCACTGTCCCTTTTGAGCAATTTAATACATTCTTGCTGAATGAAAGTCTTAATTTATTTCATAAAAATCTTACTGACCCCAAATAGTGTAAATAAGGTTTTTTTTTCCACATTTTCACATTAATTCATTTGCCCGTGCATTGGGGTTAGATAAACAAGTAATTTGCCATTTGAATAAATAATGATTAAATTTCCTAATACTTTGACCTCATAATTTTATCCATCATTACATGACAGCAAATTTTTTTTAAGTATTTCACTTACCAATGCATAGATGCTAAATATAGATTTTTTTTTTTTACGTCGACAGTAAATGAAGCAATTAAGTGACAGTAAATCTACACACTTTTGTGTTTCAGTCATCATCAACTGGTTTTGTTTCAGATTTAATAGTGTTATCAAGCTTGTAAATAAATAAAGAATAATACTTAAAAAAAAAAAAAGCCTGTTAATGTGTTTACCTTTATAGAAAATGACAGTTAATCTCTGTGCATTAGCTGCACTAATGTTAGTTTCAGTATTTGGTTTTGTGTACACAGGAGAGTGAGAGAATGTCGATAGTGTTTGTATTGAAAATAACGTCATGCAGACATGTTCAAAATAAGCCTGACATGTGATAACTGAATGATTGAAAAAGAAAAGCTGCTCTTCAATAATAACGACACAATCCACTGTCCCAGGAGTCAGACAGGAGAAAACGAGGGGAATTTACACCCATGGAAAGTATGCTGCGGGGAGCGCTTGATAACACAGCTGCCCTTCTGCCCAGCTCAGCTGATTTAGATTTTCCATCACGATGGGAGGGGCAGCGTGAAAGAGATATAACGTGAGATGAGTGATACAGATCATTGTTTTACCATGCTGCGTGTCCTCAAATGGTATGACTGAATTGAGCAGAGATTGGCCGAACTGGATCTGAGCTGCATGGAAAGCAGTGGCACATAGTTTCCAAGACTTACACTCTCAGGGTGTGTGTGAGTCTGTGATTAGTCAGCACAGCCATTCGTTTCGGTACAGAATGGGAAAGTGGGGCGGAGCCTGCTAGCCGACTCACCCCTCCCCTGCAGTGGGCGGAGCCTGTTGTTGTGCAGCTGAGAGGGGCCTTTATATAAAAGGAGACGGATGAGTGAGCTGCAGTCTTACTGAGCTTTCAAGACGTTTGATTGGTAGTGCAGGAGCACAGACTATTCCAGAAGATTCTCTCTCCCTCTTAAGAAAACAGCATCACGTGACCGCAGTACAAGAACGGAAGGGGGGGTTTATTTTCAGTGCATTGCTCAGTTTGACCCATTTCCTTTGTGAAAGCGCTCTAGGCTCTCTGCCGGACTGAGACCGTCTGAGAAAGACAGGAAGAAAAGCAGAAGCAAGGGGTGATTTGTTGAAGCATTTGTTTTCTTAAGCAGGGTTCATTCGTGTCCTCACGCTGGGGAAGGCAAAACGGCCGCGTCTCAGCCCCTCCTGCCCTTTACATTCTCTAACCTCTCAAGTCCTCCGGAGGATCCGTCATCGGGCTTCAGCCATGCACCTGAAAACCATGAAGTGTAACCCTTTCTGCCTTATCGCCTCCTTGGAGGATCCAGATATGTTTAACAGACCTGAGCGGAGGGTAAGGCTTCGTTGACATGGTGCCTTACAATATTAAAAATGAATAATGAAGTCAAACATGCTAGAATGCTCATCTTTACTGGTTTGTGCTTTCTGTGTGGCTTGTGGTTGCCTAATGACCTACTTATGTATGATTTATGTATTTAGCTAATGATCTAGTTGGTTGGTTGTGGTAGTAATGGTTAGGTCATGGAATAAGATGCTGTGGGAACATTTAATGAGCGTTTGGCTGGACAATTTGAGGGTTTTGTATCTGACGTAAGCTCTTACGCACACAACACCTATGCACAATAGGAATAACCCGGGATTTGCGGATCATGCTCTGTTAAATCTCTTCATAGCTTGAAATGGTCCATCAGGACTCGCTCTACCAGGTCCGTCTGCGTGTTCACAGCGTGCAGTAAGTCTCTGTTACCGTGGAAACCAATATCTTGCCGCGCGCTGACAGACGTGGTCATTTTTAGGATGTGTATTAGATTAGTACTGTGTGCGTCAGTACGGTTTAATATAGAAGCGTTTACTGAATATCAATCTGGCAGCATCCCCAAAAACAAGGTAAATGGATTCAGCACTATAATGTCTTATGAGCGTAGGCTCACCACAGGGTGGTGGGTAAATCTAGTGGCTGAGGCTTAAGGCTGGTTGGAAAGGTTGCCAGTCTGGATCTGAGCCTAAATGGGGGCAACACTTAACACTTGACCTCAGATTGCTCCACAGGAAATGTTTATTTTTGTGTAGTCATGAGTCACATGCAAAATGTTCATTTCTGTTTCCATGAAGATAGAAAGCCAAATGTATTCATTTGAGATGTTTTCCTCTCATCCACAGGCAAGTTTTGAGGATTTGTTCCGTGCCTTTGACCGAAATGTCACCTTCCAGTTCTTTAAGAGTTTCCGTCGGGTGAGAATTAACTTCACCAATGCTCTCGCCGCTGCAGAGGCAAGAGCTACACTGCACAAAAGTGACTTTAACGGCAGGGAGGTGCGGCTCTATTTTGCCCAGGTATGTCACAATAAAGG